>NC_091978.1:316266223-316566223 GCF_044704955.1 Pristiophorus japonicus | reverse complement strand
CATATCTACAGAAACTTTTGCAATCCGTCTTAATGTTCCCTGCAAGCTTCTTCTCGTACTCCATTTTCCCTGCCCTAATCAAACCCTTTGTCCTCCTCTGCTGAGTTCTAGATTTCTCCCAGTCCCCGGGTTCACTGCTATTTCTGGCCAATTTGTATGCCACTTCCTTGGCTTTAATACTAGCCCTGATTTCCCTTGATAGCCATGGTTGAGCCACCTTCCCTTTTTTATTTTTACGCCAGACAGGAATGTACAATTGTTGTAGTTCATCCATGCGGTCTCTAAATGTCTGCCATTGCCCATCCACAGTCAACCCCTTCAGTATCATTCGCCAATCTATCCTAGCCAATTCACGCCTCATACCTTCAAAGTTAGCCTTCTTTAAGTTCTGGACCATGGTCTCTGAATTAACTGTTTCATTCTCCATCCTAATGCAGAATTCCACCATATTATGGTCACTCTTCCCCAAGGGGCCTCGCACAACGAGATTGCTAATTAATCCTCTCTCATTACACAATACCCAGTCTAAGATGGCCTCCCCCCTAGTTGATTCCTCGACATATTGGTCTAAAAAACCATCCCTTATGCACTCCAGGAAATCTTCCTCCACCGTATTGCTTCCAGTTTGGTTAGCCCAATCTATGTGCATATTAAAGTCACCCATTATAACTGCTGCACCTTTATTGCACGCACCCCTAATTTCATGTTTGATGCCCTCCCCAACATCACTACTACTGTTTGGAGGTCTGTACACAACTCCCACTAACGTTTTTTGCCCTTTGGTGGGTGTGGCATATTCCTGCAGTACCTGTACAACTGTTATACTTTAATGCTAGTGCAGTTGTGAGTTTCACATTTTCAGTATCCATGTACCATTTTCCAAAGATGGGAAAGTGTGTGTGTGTACACCTTTGGAGAGTTACAAAATTAAGTCAACAGCATACCATGTTTGATATCACCACCCACTGGGAGAATGGAACAAGTCCAGCACAGTTTTAAAGTTGCATATTTATGGACTGCAGGTCATTTTTTCCCTTTCCTCGAAACATCATCACCCCCCACCCACTATGCTCTAGTCTCGCCAGGCCATGCATCTCCTATGACAGCAAGACAGATGGCTGACTTGCCTAAGGCATCTGCTGGCAACACTGAGATGATGGGAAGGAAGCTTGCAACAGTACCCTTTCCCCTCCCCTCCCTCCAGGGGGTGCCTCCCCAATGCAGCACAGCTAGCTGCTGAGGGAGGACGGGAGAGAAAGAAAATCAAATCTTGGTCGCCCAATGCCACAGCGCTGCAACACTGGCACAATGCATCTCAACCTCCCTCAACAGTTAACAGGTCAGGTTTAAGGCATTAAAAGAGAACAAATGCCACAAAAAAACACATTTTCAGACTCTGTGAAATGATGAACTACAGCTCTGTTCTGACAAATTGATTTTGTTACCTTGTTTTACCCAGTTCCACAATACAACAGCCATATTCAGTTCCAAATGTTATCTTGATATTTCTATAGTCGTATGTCTGTCTTCCATCAAGACGCTGTTGATTAAAAATACAGGGGATCAGTCACATTTAAAACAAATTGACTTTAGTTTATGGGAGTTCTACAACAAAATTCCATCCTTATGATAGGTTATGGCTTGGATTTTATAGCAATTTTTTTTGTACAACGAATGGTTAGGATTTGGAATGCACTGCCCAATAAGGTGGTGGATAGCTAGTCATTCATCTCATTACTGTTTATGATGCCTTGCTGTGCATAAATTAGCTGCCATATTTACCTTTAAAACAAGAGTGACTACACTGTAAAATTAATTAATGGGCAATGAACCACTTTGGGGCATCTGGAGGACATTACATAAATGACAGTCAAGATATACTCAGAATGGGAAGATGTTGCCTGACAAATCTCTAGACTTCTTTGAGGAAGTGGTAACACATGTGGACTGTGGAAAACTCTATGATGTGGTGTAGCCAGACTTCCAAAAATCATCTGAAAAGGTTCCATATGAAAGCTGAATGATGTGGGGATTCAGGATAAATTTTGTAAATTGATAAGAAATTGCTGAAAAGTAGAACACAATGGATACTTGCATATTAGAGGAATTTCTTGGGGCTCAAAATTGGCCCACCCCTTTTTTCAGCGCACTCACCGATTTTCTGCATGGAAAAGTGCTCCCCCCCAAAAAATCGGTCCCCACTTTGGATGCTGTCCGGCCTCTCCCCTCTCCTAGGTCTTCGCGCAGCGTGGCCAGTCAGGTCAGGGGCAGAGCCAGCTTCCTGCGCTGAAAAGAGTGCCGGGATGGCTGCACATGCACGTTGGAGTGTGCGCGCATGCACAGTAGCTCCTGCCCCCATCTTCTCAGTGTGCGTGCTGCAGCGTGGGACCCGGTCATCATCATCAGACCAGCTGTTGGTGCGTCCCGCCCCTATCCCAGGCCGAGTGGTCTACCGCACAGGCCGGCCCGCTGCCTTCCCGGGCTGAAGATGAAGGTAGGGTAGAACTTACTTACTCCTATTTATTTGCATATTTTTTTAAATTTATGTAAATATGTTTTGTCTCTTGTGAATAGTGGTGACCATTTGTCAAGCCTATTTACCTGGTGCTATTTTGAAAGAAGAACATAAGTGACAGAGGAACACTGAGAGAATATCTTATTTATTGAAGCAGACTTTATTTAGATAATATAGGTTCAATTTTGGCCCGGTATAATCATTGCAAACAAATAGTTGTTTAAATTAGTTGAGAGATTAGGGTAATTTAATTCAACTATCTTTTACTTCTTTTATTTTTGTAGTTTAAGCTTCCATGAATGCTTCTGTTGTACAGTAAATTAACTTTGCGAAGTTTGTCATATGATGTCCTGTCTAGCTATTTGATCCTATTCACATTCTTTAGTCAAGTCATTAAGTTCTGCTGGCCTCCGATGGACCTACTTGCGCTGATTTCTTAACTCTCCGCAAGGGTTTTCACAAGTGGCCACATACGCTGGCCTAAGTTAGTTTGGAGTAACTATTAGCTGGCCAAAGTGGCCTAAATGGCCAAAATGGGCGTAGGTGGATGGCAACGCCCCCTTTTGGAAAAAAAACGTTAAAATCCTAACTAACTCACTTACACTGGCGCAAATTGAATGTGCAAAATGTGGATTTTTAAGATACTCCAGAAAAATCAAGTTGCTCAAAAAAAACAGAGCAACTCCTGGCCAATTTTGAGCCCTTGAAGTGGTGAAGCAGAGTCAGTTGCCCCCATGGCTTAGTCTTGGGACCACGACTGTATCTAATTTATATCAATGACTTGGTTTTAGAAACTCAATACAAAATGGTCAAATTCCAGATGATACCAAACTAAGGGGCAGTGGAAAAGGAAGACAGCTCAGAAATTACAAACTGAGTTGACTAAACATGCATGTAGGTAGAACAATAACAGATGAAACTTAATGCTGACCAACATAAAGTAATACATACAAGGAAAAAGGGGAGACACATACTCCATAAATGGCGTTGAAGGAAAGAGATTCAAGAGCCTTAATAGAGTTGCCGTTGAACGTGGCCAACCAACACAGAGCAGCAATCAACAAAGTCAACAGAATGTTGAACTACTGTGATACAGTACTGAGGTAGTGCTGCAGTGTTGGAGGTGCTATCTTTCGGATGGCACTATTGGAAGAAGTGCAGAGCACTTTTCTCCGTGTCCTGGCCAACATTTATCCCTCAACCAACATTTATCCCTCAACCAACATCACAAACAGATTACCTGGTCATCTATCTCATTGCTGTTTGTGGGACCTTGCTGTGCACAAATTGCCTGCTATGTTTCCCTACAACAGTGACTAAACTTCAAAAGTACTTCCATTGGCTATTACGCATTTTGAGGTGTTCTGAAGTCGTGAAAGGTGCTATATAAATCCAAGTTCTTTCTTCTTCTACGTAACCAAAACAATAGAATAAAAGTCAGAGATGGCCATGATTCAACTATTATAGTGCTGTGGTCGGAGCACAACTTGGGTTGTGCTGAATTCTGATTACTGACAAAGAGATATTCGGCACAGGAGGCAGTGCAAAGAAGAGTCATGAGGCTGATCCCGGATGTCAAAAGACAGAGTTATGAGGAAAAGTTGCTGCTGGGCAGGAACAAAAGGAATGCAGCTAAAGTTTGGCGTAAGAGAGACCAAAAACCCCGATCACAAGCACCGGCAGCTTGCAGTTTACAACTGAGGATCATGATAATGGGGAATAGGCGCCGGTCATTCTATTACATTTATTTAGCGGCGGCACTGGGTCTTCATGATTTCTAACTATTATATTTGGTACCATCTTTGCACTTCTATAAAATAGCTTTCAATGGGCTTCATTATGTCGTAAAGAACACATGGAGCAGCATGCACGGGCACAGTGACACACGAGCACCCATGCTGTAGAGACCCCAGCTCACACGGGGCATCGGGACAGAGCCCCCGGCTCACACAGTGTACTGAGATAGAGCCCCCCGGCAGACACGGGGTGGGGCACGGAGACCGGGGAGGGGGCGGCGGGGGTCACGGACACTGCTCCCGAGCCGGACTCCATTGATGGAACGTCAGCTGGCGGCAGATTCCCTGAACAATGAAAGCCTAAAGCTGGGGCCGATCCTCACCTGTCTCTCGGCGATGGCCTGGAGGATGAACTGCCTCTCGCAGTTTGATAACGGAGTGTCCCGCATTCCCACCGCCGCCTGAACCCGCAAGCCGCTCAAACCGCCGACCTGCGCGGCATGTCGCCGCTTTTGACGTCATGGGCCGGCGACAGGTCGCGAGGCGCAACAGGCCCGAGTGAGTGAGAGAGATAAGAGTGTGTGATAGAATATGAGTGAGATAGAGAGTGTGAGAGAGAGACTGTGTGGTAGATAGTGTGAGAGAGATTAAGAGAGAGTGAGATAGAGTTTGAGAGTGAGAGTGATAGTTAGTTAGTTAGAAAGAAAGAAAATGTGTGTGTGAGAGAGAGACTGTGTGATAGATAGGTAGATAGAATGTGAGAGAGTATGAGAGAGAAAGTGTGTGTCTATGATGAGAGCGTGAGCGAGTGAGTGTGAGGTGGAATGAGAGAGATTGTGTGTGAGAGATAGTGAGTGAGAGAGTGTGTGAGAGAGACAGTCAAAACTGCGAGGGTCTTTGGAGTGTCCTCCTCCGTTTCGGATGCCCCCAAAAGTTCATCACCATCCTCCGCCTGCCCCACGACGACATGCAGGCTGTGATCCTTACCAACGGATCCATCACAGACCCAATCCACATCCGGACCGGGGCCAAACAGGGCTGCGTCATTGCTCCAACTCTCTTAATCTTTCTCGACGCCATGCTCCACCTCACAGTCAACAAGCTTCCCGTTGGAGTGGAACTGAACTACAGAACCAGTGAGAACCTGTTCAACCTTCGCCATCTCCAGGCCAGATCCAAGACCACCCCAACCTCTGTCGTTGAGCTAAAGTATGCGGACGATGCCTGCGTCTGCGCACATACAGAGGCTGCACTACAGGACATAGTCAACGTATTTACTGAGGCGTACGAAAGCATGGGCCTTACGCTAAACATCCGTAAGACAAAGATCCTCCACCAGCCTGTCCTCACCGCACAGCACTGCCCCCCAGTCATCAAGATCCATGGCACGGCCCTGGACACCGTGGAACACTTCCCATATCTCGGGAGCCTCCTATCAACAAGAGCAGGCATCGACAACGCAATCCAACACCACCTCCAGTGCACCAGTGCAGCCTTCAGTCGCCTGAGGAAAAGAATGTTTGAAGACCAGGCCATCAGAACTGCCACCAAGCTCATGGTCTACAGGGCTGTAGTAATACCTGCCCTCCTGTATGGCTCAGAGACATGGACCATGTACAGTAGACATCTCAAGTTGCTGGAGAAATATCACCAACGATGTCGCCTCAAGATCCTACAAATCCCCTGGGAAGACAGGCGCACTAACATCAGTGTCCTCATTCAGGCTAACATCCCCAGCATTGAAGCACTGATCACACACGATCAGCTCGGCTGGGCAGGCCACATAGTCTGCATGCCAGACACGAAACTCCCAAAGCAAGTGCTCTACTCGGAGCTCCTTCATGGCAAACGAGCCAAAGATGGGCAGCGGAAACGCTACAAGGACACTCAAAGCCTCCCTGATAAAGTGCAACATCCCCACTGATACCTGGGAGTCCCTGGCCCAAGACCGTCCTAAGTGGAGGAAGTGCATCCGAGAGGGCGCTGAGCACCTCGAGTCTCAACGCCAAGAGCATGCAGAAATCAATCGCAGACAGCGGAAAGAGTGTGCGGCTAACCAGTCCCACCCATCCCTTCCCTCGACGACTATCTTTCCCACCTGTGACAGAGTCTGTGACTCTTGTATTGGACTGTTCAGCCACCAAAGAACTCACTTCAGGAGGGACTGCCTATGATGATGATGATGTGAGAGAGAGAGATAAAATGTGAGAAAGAGTGTGTGAGAGATAGGTAAAGCGTGTGAGAGAGTGAGAGAAAGAGAGAGTGAGAGACAGTGAGAGAAAAAGAGAGAGAGTTTGAGAGAGAGAGTGAGAGAAAGAGAGAGAGTGAGAGAGAAAGAGATTGTGAGTGTGAGAGAGCAAGATTGTGAGCATGAGTGAGTGAGAGAGAGAGAGAATGTGTATCTGAGAGTGTGTGAGAGAGAGAGATAATGAGTGAGAGAAATTATGAGGGGGCTTGACAAAGTGGATACAGAGAGGATGGTTCCACTGATGGGGGAGACTAGAACTAGAGAACATGATGTTAGAATAAGGGACTGCCCATTTAAAACAGAGATGAGGAGAAATTTCTTCTCTCAGAGGGTTGTAAATCTGTGGAATTCATTGCCTCAGAGAGCTTTGGAAGCTGGGACATTAAATAAATGTAAGAGAGAAATAGACAGTTTCTTAAACGATAAGGGAATAAGGGGCTATGGGGAGCAGATGGGGAAGTGGAGCTGAGTCCATGATCAATTCGAGCCTGAACTACCATTCAATAAGATCATGGCTGATCATTCCTTCAGTACCCCTTTCCTGCTTTCTCTCCTTGATCCCTTTAGCCGTAAGGGCCATATCTAACTCCCTCTTGAATATATCCAATGAACTGGCCTCAACAACTCCCTGTGGTCAGGAATTCCACAGGTTAATAACTCTTTGAGTGAAGAAGTTTCTCCTCATCTCAGTCCTAAATGGCCTACCCCTTATCCTAAGACTATGTCCCCTGGTTTTGGACTTCCCCAACATCGGGAACATTCTTCACGCATCTAACCTGTCCAGTCCCGTCCGAATCTTATACGTTTCTATGAGATCTCCTCTCATCCTTCTAAACTCCAGTGAATAAAGGCCCAATTGATCCAGTCTCTCCTTATTATGACAGCCCAGCCATCCCTGGAATCAGTCTGGTGAACCTTCGCTGCATTCAATAGCAAGAACATCCTTCCTCAGACTAGGAGACCAAAACTGAACACAATATTCCAGGTGAAGACTCACTAAGTACAACTGCATTAAGACCTCCCTTCTCCTATATTCAAATCCCCTAGCTATGAATGCCAACATACCATTTGCCTTCTTTACCACCTGCGTGCCCACTTTCAGTGACTGATGAACCATGACACCCAGATCTCGTTGCACCTCCCCTTTTACTAATCTGCCGCATTCAGATAATATTCTGTCTTCGTATTTTTGCCCCCAAAATGGATAACCTCACATTTATCCACATTATACTGCATCTGCCATGCATTTGCTCACTCACCTAACCTGTCCAAGTCACCCTGCAGCCTTTTAGCGTCCTCCTCACAACTCACACCGCCACCCAGTTTAGTGTCAAACGCAAACTTAGATATTACACTCTATTCTTTCATCTAAATCGTTAATGTATATTGTAAAGAGCTGGGGTCCCAGCACTGAGCCCTGTGGCACTCCACTAGTCACTGCCTGCCATTCTGAAAAGGACCCGTTTATCCCGACCCTCTGCTTCCTGCCTGCCAACCAGTTCTCTATCCATGCCAGTACATTACCCCCGATACCATGCGCTTTGATTTTGCACACCAATCTCTTGTGCGGGACCTTGTCAAAAGCTTTTTGAAAGTCCAAATATACTACATCCACTGGTTTTCCCTTGTCCACTCTGCTAGTTACATCCTCAAAAAATTCCAGAAGATTCGTCAAGCATGATTTCCCTTTCATAAGTCCATGCTGACTTGGTCCGATCTTGTCACTGCTATCCAAATGCACTGCTATTTCATCCTTAATGATTGATTCCAACATTTTCCCCACTACTGAAGTCAGGCTATCCGGTCTATAATTACCCGTTTTCTCTCTCCTTTTTTGAAAAGTGGTGTTACATTAGCTACCCTCCAGTCCAAATGAACTGATCCAGAGTCTATAGACTGTTGGAAAATGATCGCCAATGCATCCACTATTTCTAGGGCCACTTCCTTGAGTACTCTGGGATGCAGACTATCAGGCCCCGGGGATTTATCGCCTTCAATCCCATCAATTTCCCGAACACAATTTCCCACCTAATATGGATATCCTTCAGTTCCTCCTTCTTACTAGACCCACTGTCCCCTAGTACCTTCGTAAGATTATTTGTATCCTCCTTTTTGAAGACAGAACCAAAGTATTGGTTCAGTTGGTCTGCCATCTCTTTGTTTCCCATTGACACTGGTAGCAATCCTGAGATTACTACTTTTGAGGTCCTACTTTTTAATTTAACTCCTAGTTCCCTAAATTCGTCTCGTAGGACCTCATCCCATTTTTTACCTATGTCATTGGTACCTATGTGCACCATGACAACTGGCTGTTCACCCTCCCTTTTCAGAATGTCCTGCACCCGCTCCGATACATCCTTGACCCTTGCACCAGGGAGGCAACATACCATCCTGGAGTCTCGGATGCGGCCGCAGAAATGCCTATCTATTCCCCTTACAATTGAATCCCCTATCACTATTGCTCTCCCACTCTTTTTCCTGCCCTCCTGTGCAGCAGAGCCAGCCACGGTGCCATGAACTTGGCTGCTGCTGCCCTCTCCTGATGAGTCATCCCCCTCAACAGTACTCAAAGCGGTGTATCTGTTTTGCAGGGGGATGACTGCAGGGGAGCCCTGCACTACCTTCCTTGCACTGCTCTTCCTGTTGGTCTGCCATTCTCTATTTGGCTGTGGACCCTTTACCTGCGGTAAGACCAACTCGCTACATGTGCTATTCACATCATTCTCAGCATCGTGGATGCTCCAGAGTGAATCCACCTTTAGCTCCAATTCCGCAACGCGGTCCATCAGGAGCTGGAGGCGGATACACTTCCTGCAGACATAGTTGTCAGGGACACTGGAAGCGTCCCTGAGTTCCCACATAGTACAGGAGGAGCATAACACGTGTCCGAGCTCTCCTGCCATGACTTAACCTTTAGATACACTTAATTTGGCAACAACAATGTTAACAGGTTACTTACTGATATAAAAAAGAAAAAAAAAAACTACTTACCAATCACCAGCCAATCACTTACCCCCTTGACTGTGACGTCACTGTTTGATTTCTTTCTACTTTTTTGCTTTCTCTCCAGGCTGGAGCTGCACAAAGACGCCTCTCTCGACGCTCCCCGGACTGCCCGACTGCTGAGCCTTTATAGGCCGCTGCCTCTCGCTGACTCCCGCCTCTCTCGACGCTCCCCGGACTGCCCGACTGCTGAGCCTTTATAGGCCGCTGCCTCTCGCTGACTCCCGCCTCTCTCGACGCTCCCCGGACTGCCCGACTGCTGAGCCTTTATAGGCCGCTGCCTCTCGCCGACTCCCGCCTCTCTCGACGCTCCCCGGACTGCCCGACTGCTGAGCCTTTATAGGCCGCTGCCTCTCGCTGACTCCCGCCTCTCTCGACGCTCCCCGGACTGCCCGACTGCTGAGCCTTTATAGGCCGCTGCCTCTCGCCGACTCCCGCCTCTCTCGACGCTCCCCGGACTGCCCGACTGCTGAGCCTTTATAGGCCGCTGCCTCTCGCCGACTCCCGCCTCTCTCGACGCCCTCCACTTTTACTATTATCCTTTCTATATTTTGCTTCTGACTCCATTTTGTTTCCCTCTGTCTCCCTGCATAGGTTCCCATCCCTCTGCCATATTAGTTTAACTCCTCCCCAACAGCACTAGCAAACATTCCCCCTAGGACATTGGTTCCAGTCCTGCCCAGGTGCAGACCGTCCGGTTTGTACTGGTCCCACCTCCCCCAGAACCGGTTCCAATGTCCCAGGAATATGAATAATATATGGATGGATGATTAGCAAACTAAAAGAAAGCAGAGAGTTGGGATAAATGGATCATTTTCAGTTTGGCAAACTGAAACTAGTGGGGTGCCGAGAGAGAGAGAGAGAGACTGCATGAGAGAGCGAGAGAGAGAGAGACTGTCTGAGAGCGAGAGAGAGAGACTGAGAGCGAGAGAGAGAGAGAGACTGCCTGAGAGAGCGAGAGAGAGAGAGAGACTGCCTTAGAGAGAGACTGCCTGAGAGAGCGAGAGAGAGAGACTGCCTGAGAGAGAAAGAGAGAGACTGCCTGAGAGAGTGAAATGGGAGTGGCATTTGAGTATCCGGCCTTTGTGCCCTTATTGCAGCAGCTAGCTCCCTTATGGTATCTGCCATCGTTTGCACACCCTCTGAAATGCACGCCCTCAGTTCCTGTCTCAGTGCTGATATTTCTCCCGACAGTGTCGCTACCTCATCACGCACCCCACTGACGGTCATCACGAGTGATCTTGTAAGGGCATTGGTCTCCTCACCCAATGACATAACCTGATTAACATCTGATGAAGGCTGCAGCTCAGGAGAGACTAGTTGGCTTCTCCTTCCCCTCGCCGTAGGTCTGCCTAGTGGCACCCCTCCAGTGCGAGCTGCAAGCTGGAGCACTGGGTGTTCCAACATGCATTTCACCACCGCCACTGGGACCCGCAACCTCGAAAGGTGTGAAATCATGGAATGTTGCTGCGGTGCTCCTGGAGGTTTCTGGCAGTGTGATGCCCTGTACTGTGGACTGATCTATATCATGATCAGCATTCTCCCGTGAACACATTTCCATGGTCCCCTCCTCCCCCCACCCACCTTGGTCTGGAGCGCATGCATCTGGATCTTCTGGTGGATCTGCAGGATGTTCAGGATTGTCGTCTTCTGCAAAATACAACAGAACAATCAAATGATTAGCAACACAGAAGGGGGCAGGATGGTTGGCATGAGTAGTCTCACGCGTAGCAGGCCAGTCAGCAGGTTGATTTGAAGGGCGACGATGCATTTTAATGACTCACCCTCATCCTCGCATGTGGGTCCAGCTTGTGCAGAGCTGATTCTTTTTCTGCAAATGCGACTCAGCAAGGCAGGAACCCAGTGTTCCAGGGGTGATAGTTGGCAACACTCATCCTGTTCTAAGTCTTTCCTTTTTGTTGTGGATCAATTTCTTCTGAAAAGATGAAAATATAACTTTTCACACATGGTGCACTTCTGATGGGTGGGACATATACAATTGCAATTCCATTTAAAGATGAAGATATTACTTACGCTCACTACTTGACCAACGTCCGGAACCTTCCGGAAATACTAGGGGTTCGAGGGTGTAACGAAAAGGAGGAACTGAAGGAAATCCTTATTAGTCAGGAAATTGTGTTAGGGAAATTGATGGGATTGAAGGCCGATAAATCCCCAGGGCTTGATAGGCTGCATCCCAGAGTACTTAAGAAAGTGGCCCTAGAAATAGTGGATGCATTGGTGATCATTTTCCAACATTCTATTGACTCTGGATCAGTTCCTATGGACTGGAGGGTAGCTAATGTAACATCACTTTTTAAAAAAGGAGGGAGAGAGAAAACGGGGAATTATAGACCGGTTAGCCTGATATCGGTGGTGGGGAAAATGTTGGAATCAATGATTGAATTTGAAATAGCAGTGCATTTGGAAAGCAGTGACAGGATCCGTCCAAGTCAGCATGGATTTATGAAAGGGAAATCATGCTTGACGAATCTTCCAGAATTTTTTCTAGGAGGAAATTCTTTGTTCTTGTTGCACGCTCTTGCGTCATTGGTGTATTGGATTTACATTCAGGTTATCTTGAAAAATCACAGTTCTCACCTTTCTTCCACCTATGCAGCACTCCTTTCCACTCCCTCAGCACCCAAAAATCATTATTCACACCTTACCTTTATATATGGTCCATTGCCAATGCTGCTGAGGTACTGAGGATGCTCTCCCTTTAATTGACCGATTGCCAAGCTTCCTGCTCCATTGCGGAAACGCACATTGCTGAAGCGGACATGCGTCTCCCTGCCGACACTCGAGATGCTGGGCCCAAGCCCCGCCCCCCCGCCAGCAGCGCTGAGCAAGCGCGGCCAAAGCTCCGCCCCCCCGCAGGCTCTGCAGCACCACGCCACGGGACCAGAACGATGAAGGAGCGGCCAAATTAAGAGGTAAATTTTCGGCGCGTTTTTTGTCCCACAAATCGGCGTAGCACGGCTAACAATGCCGCTCTAGGGGGCTGGAGAAATTTGGGCCCAATGAGCCATAATATTCAGGGCTACGGACCTAAGGCTCAATTTTCCCAATGCTGTTTTTTGGCGTATTTCAAGAGTTACACCTGTTTTTTTTGCCCCGACAACTCAAAAAAAATAATTTGCTAGTTTCCCCATTCTAATTTTTGAAATTGGCGCCGCACAGCCTGTCCTTTAGTTTCGGGGGGTGGAGCCTAATGTCTGCGCCAATAAAACGATGCCCCTCCTTGTGCGAAAGAAAATGCCCATTTTTACATGACTGCTATGGGCGTGCATGCCTAGTACAGCTCCCGGTCTGCATTTGGCCATTTTTAAAGAGCCAGTTGTGTGTGGGAACTTTGAGTGCTGTGTGAGAACTTTACTTCTCAGTGAAAAAATCAGAGCTGAAATATGCAACGCGGCTCAAGGACCAAAAATTTCTCACAGGACGAAGTGGAAGCACTAGTTACTGTAATTGAGGCCAGATGGCACGAGCTGGGCACCAGCAGAGTTTCACCAAAAGAAATGAAACGCTGGAACCAACTTGCAGAAGATTACTGTGCAATGGTGACCGAGTTCTGGAGGCCAGTGCAAAAAGAAGTGGCAGGACCTTGGTCAAGTAGTTAGTGTAAGTAATATTTTCATTTATTCACTGGAATTGCAATTGTAAATGTGACAATCTGTATGTCCCACCCAGGAGAAAGATACACTCTCTAAAAAGTTATATTTTCATCTTTGCAGAGGAAGGTGGAACACAACAAAAGAGAGAGAACTCGAACAGGAGGAGGCCTGGCAAATCAGTACCCACTGACACACTTGGAAGAGAGAGTCGCTGCTTTGATAGGTCCTGTCTGGAGAAAAGCAACCACCATTGCACAAGCTGGGCCCACACACGAGGGAAGGGGCAAGTCCTGCAAATTCCACATTCTGGCTTTGCTAAAAGTCAAGTACTTTGGTTCATGGGGATGCCTCCGTTAGCTACGCTTCGTTTGATGCAATCTGCTATCATTCATCGTGGTCCTTCAAATGAGCCTGCTATCTGCACTGTGTGAACCTACTCCTGCCACCCTGCCCCCTCCTCTGCTGTTAACCATTTGTCTGTTCTGTTATATTTTGCAGAACTTGAGGCTAACCCTGACGAGGCTGAAGCCGATGCAGAAGAAGATTCAGACGTGGACGAGCCGGAAGAGGAGAACATCTTCCAATCCCACGTTCCAGACCAAGAGCATGGGGGGGAGGGGGAGGATGAAGCTCCCACTCTTGTACTCACTCTGGAGGAGATGACGGTGCTGCCCATTGAGGTGCCAGCCGCTTTCCTGAGTGGTACGAGTGTTGGGACATTCCATGATTTTGCACAGTCCGAGGCTGCAGGTTCCAGTGGGGTGCAGCAAGGCACGCCCAGGGCTCCACTGCCCAAGGCTGCGGGTCCCAGTTGAATGCAACGAGCCACACCCAGGGCCCCACCGTCCGAGGCTGCGTCTCCCAGTGGGATGCAGCGAACCACACCCAGGGCTCCACCATCCGAGGCTGCCGGTCCCAGTGACATGCAGCGAGCCACACCGAGGGTGAGGAGGGGAAGCAGAGCTCAACAGCACTCTCCTGAGGCGCAGGATCTAACCGATGTGGTTCAGATGATGGCAATGAGTGCGAAAAGCATTGACCTTACGCGATCACTCCTGGACACCATCAGTGGGGTGAGTGATGAGGTATCGGGACTGTCGGGAGAAGTAACAACACACGAGAAATGGGAACACTGTCTGGGCACGAGGGAGGGAATGTCGCAGGTAGTTGATACACTGTCGGTGAACATGAGGGAGGGAATGTTGCAGGTAGTTGAGACACAGGTTGGGGAACATTAGGGAGGGAATGTCGGGGTTAGCTACTGCAATAAGGGAACATGCCCAGGCCCCGCGGCCATTGACGAAATCAACTGCCACTCCCATTCCAATCCCCAGACCAGCCTCTGAAGAGGCCCAAGCCGGGCCTGCCCACGCCCCCCCATCAAGAAATGCGCATTACCCGAGATGCTTGAAAGAATAAGCTTGGTCCCAATCCAAGAAACATTGCGCCACCGCCTGTGGGCAGGGGTGAAGTCACCAAGACCAAGCGCAGCGGGCGGTCTTAGAATAAGGTGGAGGAGAGATGGGTGTAGCCATTCTTTGCTGCTGTTGTTATTATTGTTACTGTTCTCAAATTAAAAGTTTTTGAAAATGATGTAAATTTACAAGTTTAAAAGTTTGTAAGTGATCTTAACTGAAAACTTTAAAGTTTGATACAAGAATATTTTTATTAAAGTTAAGTTAAGTACAAACAAGTGTTTAAACTTTTGAATAAAATATATTTTAAATTATAACTGAATCATTTCCATTATTTGTTCCATTATTAACACAACTTTTTGAAGTAAAGAAGAATCATTTCCATCATTTGTTCCATTAACACAACACAACATTACGGACCAGGTCCAAACAGTAAACATGGTGCATTTGGAATAGTTGCCGCTGAGCCTTCAGGCAGCAAAGCGTTCAGGGATGAGCTGCTGGCGTAAGGCTCGAGCAATCGTTAAAGGGGCACAATGGCCCACCCTCCTCCATGTCGTGCTCCGGGTTCAGGTCGTTGCATGGCTTCCTCCTCCTTGCCACCTGCATCTTCCTCCTTATCATCAGCCACTCTCACCTCAGGTGCGTCTTCTACTACCAGCTGCTGCTGCCTCATGATGGCTAAGTTATGCAGCATGCAGCACACAACAGTGAACTGACCAACAATCTCAGGGGAGTATTGCAAGTAGCTTCCGGAATGGTCCAAGCATCGGAAACGCTGCTTCAAGATGCCAATAGTCCTCTCTATTATGCTGCATGTCGCAATGTGCGACATGTATCCTCGGTCAGCTTCCGTCCGGGTTACACATAGGGGCGTCATGAGCCAGGTGGCGAGGCCATACCCTTTGTCTCACAGCAGCCAGCTCTGCCCTTCTGGCTGCTGCTGAAAACATGGCAGATAGGATCTCAAATAGGATGAACGCATCATGGGTGCTCCCAGGGTATCTCGCATCAACTGACATGATGCAATGCATGTCGTCACAGACGAGCTGCACATTAACGGAGTGGAAGCCTTTTCTGTTCCTGTACATCTCGGAATCCTCCAAAGGTGCTCGCAAGGTGATGTGGGTACAATCAATGCAGCCCTGTACCTTTGGGAAGCCAGCAATCCTGGAGAAGCCCACAGCCCTGTCACGCATTGCCTGGGCGGTCATGTCGAACTTTATGTAGTCATTCCTCTGGGCAAATAATGCAGCAGTCACCTGCCGAATGCAGATATGTGTTGCATGTTGAGAAATGGTGTGCACATCCCCAGTTGTTGCCTGGAATGATCCAGATGCATAAAATGAAAGTGCAGCTGTAACCTTTACTTCAACTGACAAAGCAGTCCTCCTAACGCTTCTAGGGTACAGGTCTGCTTTTACTAACTCACAGATCTCGGTTATAATTTCTGTGCAGAAACGCAGCCTTCTGGCACAGTCTGTATCACTCAGGTGCAGGTATGAACGCCTGTCACGATATATCTGATGTGGGTAAGGCTTCCTGTCCATTATCCTATGTGCTCTGAGGTTCTTCATATGATGATGTATAATCAATTTTCTTCACAGCATCATCATGTAGAAGGCTTGCATGAGGTATGACATTGTCAGTATTGCTCCAATAATTAAATTGTAGCTTTGTAAGAAGCTCAATACAACAGGACAAAGCACTCAGACCTTCTTTCCTCTCTCTCTCCCCAAGGTTGAAGCCCTAGTATGGACCACATCCTAATCTGCGCGTGCGCAATAGGCTTACTTAGAACGGGAAGCTAGGCACACAATGTAGACATTTGGGGCAACGAAGTCGAATGCAATTTTTAAATTTATGGTTTTTAAAAAAAAGTACCATCCCACCGAATGTCTCAACACTGCAGAATTTCTCTCTCGCCTGGACATGGGCTCGGCGAGCACCCGCCCCCTCCGCCGGGCTTCTTTTGAAGTCGAGCCCCTGTGTTCGGGTGAAGGAGCGATTCTGCCGGCTGACCCTCGAGCCCAGTGAGGAGACATTCGCTGATGGCATGGTACTTTGAAAAAAATCAAAAATTAAAGAATTGCATTGGACTTCCATTTACTTTCTATTGACTTTGAAAAAATTAAGCTTCATGATTCATATTCTTTGTCTTCTTGACCCTCCAAAACGCCTAAAAACAATGGCGTCTTTCTACGCTGATTTTTTAATGTGCGCTGGTTTTTCTTAAGTGCCCACACGGTTTTTTGGGAGTGGTCACATACGCCGTCCTAGGAAAAATGTAAGTTGGCCAAACGTGCATAAATGTGAAAAACTGGCACAGACATCAGGTTATGTCCCCAATGATGCCAAAAAAATCGTATCTAACTGAGTTACGCTGCGCAGAAACTTTGGGAAAACTTGGATATTTTAATTTACGCCAAAATAAGCGGCCCGCGCCAAAAAAACGGCGCAGTTATCTGGGGAAAATTGAGCCCAAAGTGCTGGAAGGTGGGATTAGGCTGAATAGCTCTTTTTCAACTGGCACAGATATGATGGGCCAAATGGCCTCCTGTGTCATTTTCTATGACTGCCCGAGAGATTGAGCAGGACTGCCTGAGAGAGAGTGTGAGTGGGACTGTCCGAGAGAGTGAGTGGAACTGCCCGAGAGAGAGAGAGTGAGCAGGACTGCCCGAGAGAGAGAGAGTGAGCAGGACTGCCCGAGAGAGAGAGAGAGTGAGCAGGACTGCCCGAGAGTGAGAGTGAGCGTGACTGCTCGAGAGAGAGAGAGAGAGAGAGAGAGTGAGTGGGACTGCCCGAGAGAATGAGCGGGACTGCCCGAGAGAGTGAGCGGGACTGTCCGAGAGGGGGAGAGAGTGAGCAGGACTGCCCGAGAGAGAGAGAGAGAGAGAGAGAATGAGCAGGACTGCCCGAGAGAGAGAGAGAGTGAGCGGGACTACCCGAGAGAGAGAGAGAGAGTGAGCGGAACTGCCCGAGAGAATGAGCAGGGCTGCCCGAGAGAGTGAGTGGGCATGCCCGAGAGGGGGAGAGAGTGAGCAGGACTGCCCGAGAGAGAGAGAGAGAGAGTGAGTGGGACTGCCCAAGAGAGAGAGAAAAAGTGAGTGGGACTGCCCGAGAGAGAGAGTGAGTGGGACTGCCCAAGAGAGAGAGAAAGAGTGAGTGGGACTACCCAAGAGAGAGAGAAAGAGTGAGTGGGACTGCCCGAGAGAGAGAATGAGCAGGACTGCCCGAGAGAGAGAGAGTGAGTGGGACTGCCCGAGAGAGAGAGTGTGAGTGGGACTGCCAGAGAGAGAGAGTGAGTGGGACTGCCCGAGAGATAGAGAGAGAGAGAGAGAGAGAGTGTGAGTGGGACTGCCTGAGAGAGAGAATGTGAGTGGGACTGCCCGAGAGAGAGAGAGTGAGTGGGACTGCCAGAGAGAGAGAATGAACCGGACTGCCCGAGTGAGAGAGAGAGAGAATGAGCGGGACTGCCCGAGAGAGAGAGAGAGAAAGTGGGACTGCCCGAGAGAATGAGCAGGATGCCCGAGAGAGAGAGAGAGAGTGGGACTGCCCGAGAGAGTGAGTGGAACTGCCCGAGAGAGAGAGAGTGAGTAGGACTGTCCGAGAGAGTGAGTGGGACTGCCCGAGACTGCCCGAGAGAGTGAGTGGGACTGCCCGAGACTGCCCGAGAGAGTGAGTGGGACTGCCCGAGAGAGAGAGAGAGAGAGTGATTGGGACTGCCTGAGAGAGTGAGCGGGACTGCCCAAGAGAGTGAGCGGGACTGCCTGAGATAGAGAGCAGGAGCTGGGGATTCCCCTGCAACACTTAGAACATGCATACTTTACAGACTTTTATATTGTGAAATGTTGTTTGTTTGTAGTGGGGTGGTAATGTCCTGGATAAAGGTTCAACCCACCTGTTTCAAATAAATTTCCAAACTTTTACTTGTGGAGCTTTTGGCGATTACATAGAAACATAGAAAATAGGTGCAGGAGTAGGCCATTCAGCCCTTCTAGCCTGCACCGCCATTCAATGAGTTCATGGCTGAACATGAAACTTCAGTACCCCCTTCCTGCTTTCTCGCCATATCCCTTGATCCCCCGAGTAGTAAGGACTTCATCTAACTCCCTTTTGAATATATTTAGTGAATTGGCCTCAACTACTTTCTGTGGTAGAGAATTCCACAGGTTCACCACTCTCTGGGTGAAGAAGTTTCTCCTCATCTCGGTCCTAAATGGCTTACCCCTTATCCTTAGACTGTGACCCCTGGTTCTGGACTTCCCCAACATTGGGAACATTCTTCCTGCATCTAACCTGTCTAAACCCATCAGAATTTTAAACGTTTCTATGAGGTCCCCTCTCATTCTTCTGAACTCCAGTGAATACAAGCCCAGTTGATCCAGTCTTTCTGATAGGTCAGTCCCACCATCCCGGGAATCAGTCTAGTGAATCTTCGCTGCACTCCCTCAATAGCAAGAATGTCCTTCCTCAAGTTAGGAGACCAAAATTGTACACAATACTCCAGGTGTGGCCTCACCAAGGCCCTGTACAACTGTAGCAACACCTCCCTGCCCCTGTACTCAAATCCTCTCGCTATGAAGCCCAACACGCCATTTGCTTTCTTAACCGCCTGCTGTACCTGCATGCAAACCTTCAATGACTGATGTACCATGACACCCAGGTCTCGTTGCACCTCCCCATTTATCCACATTATACTTCATCTGCCATGCATTTGCCCACTCACCTAACCTATCCAAGTCACTCTGCAGCCTCATAGCATCCTCCTCGCAGCTCACACTGCCACCCAACTTAGTGTCATCCGCAAATTTGGAGATACTACATTTAATCCCCTCGTCTAAATCATTAATGTACAATGTAAACAGCTGGGGCCCCAGCACAGAACCTTGCGGTACCCCACTAGTCACTGCCTGCCATTCTGAAAAGTACCCATTTACTCCTACTCTTTGCATCCTGTCTGCCAACCAGTTCTCAATCCACGTCAGCACACTACCCCCAATCCCATGTGCTTTAACTTTGCACATTAACCTCTTGTGTGGGACCTTGTCGAAAGCCTTCTGAAAGTCCAAATATACCACATCAACTGGTTCTCCTTTGTCCAATTTACTGGAAACATCCTCAAAAAATTAATAAGTGTCCAACATGCAGGAATGAGACCAACAGCATTTGGCGAACCCCCACTGCTGTAGAAACACGATAATTCTTGAGGCATGTGGTTAAACAGTAAAAAATATAAAAGTTAAAAAGGGAGCGAGGTCGTGCTTCCAATTCGCTGCTAAAGCTGTTTTACGATTGGCTGCTAAGTAATAGATGAGAGTAAATCTTGATTTTTCTTTTGTTGCTGGAGTGCAAGCAGCTGCCGTCCAGTTGACATTTTTATGATTCAGAGAATTTCATTAATTTTCCTTTGTATTTCTACCCCTCCTTTACTTATACATAGTCTATCACGAAATCTTTCCCTTTCCTAGCTGGCCTACTCTGGGAAGAACTTCTGGCGTGTAAAGGGTGGCACAATCCCAAGATACGTGCAAAAATGTTGGCCTGACGCCTGAGCATAATTGGGTTTTCGGCTTCATTTGCAGTGCCAACTGGACATCCCAATATGGCTTGCTGGACGGGGCTGACCAATTCTGGCAAGCCCTGCCACAAAGCAGCCCGCAGGTAGTGGGAGAGGGGCGTAGTCCTGCACCTCCCGGCTCTAGAGAAATTAAAGTGTTAAAAATATTTCAGTACCTTTTTAGAGCAGTCTCTTTAAGGGCCTTTGAACATCTGAGGAGAGCATACGCAGTGCAAGCTTTCCCAATTTCCGGATCAGTTTTGATTGGTGTCCAACAACTGGCATTAGGACCTCAATTTGCATATATAGGGCACCCATCTGAAACAATTTCCAATTTGACATCTGGTGTACTTCTGGGGATATTGGGCGCAGGAGGTTGCAATCTAAAATTTGTCCCCCCAATGATGATGATTTAATGCCCATGACACAGGTGTAACAATATTCAATTTCTCCTCATCTATCTCTCAGGCTAGGCTGTCCATAAGCATACTAACTCCTGCAATTATCTGGGTTGCATAGGATATACAGCAAGAAACAGACCACTCGGCCCAACCAGTTTATGTTCCACTCGAGCCTCCTCCCGTCTTTCCTCATCTAACTTTATCAGCATAACCCCCTATTCCCTTCTCCCATATGCTTATTTAGCCTCCCCTTAAATGCATCTACACTATTTGCTTCAGCCACTCCCCGTGGTAGCAAGTCCCACATTCTCACTACTCTCTGGGTAAATAGGTTTCTTCTGAATTCCCAATTTTAGTTTTTGGTGACTATCTTATATTGGAGTCGGTGAGTTGGGAGTTCAGCGAGTGAGTCGGGAGGTTTTCGAGTCGGGAGTTCGGCGAGTGAGTCGGGAGGTTTTCGAGTCAGGAGTTCGGCGAGTGAGTCGGGAGGTCGGCGAGTCGGGAGTTCAGCGAGTCGGCAGGCCCTGTGAGGGCGACGAGTCGGGAGGCGCTGTGAGGTCGGCGAGTCGGAAGTTCGGAAGCCGGGAGTTCGGAGGCCACAGATGTCGAGAGTTCGGAGGCCACAGAGGTCGGGAGTTCGGAGGCCACAGAGGTCGGGAGTTCGGAAGCCACAGAGGTCGGTAGTTCGGAGTCTGAGAGGTCAGGAGGCCGCAGAGGTCGGTGAGGTGAGTTGGTAAATGTTACGTATGTAATAACTCGATAGACTGAATACTGTAAACTAACACAGGGTACAAACCTGGCTCTGCTTTATTAGGGCCCAAAGTGATTACATTACAAGATGGCTTGCCTTTTATACCTGGGTTGCACACATGTGCGTACAGCCCAATGACCTCCGACAGTCTAGTGGCTAGTAACCCCAAGCATACATACATAACAATATCCCCCTTTAAGATATTAGTAACAGCCTTTTTACAAATTGAAACGCTCCGGGGCTTTCCGCTCCCGAGTTGATCATCTCAGTTCAACTCCAGCCTTGGGCGAGCGTTCTGAGTCTATTATAGAAACATAGAAAATAGGTGCAGGAGTAGGCCATTCGGCCCTTCGAGTTTGCACCACCATTCAATAAGATCATGGCTGACCTTTCACCTCAGTACCCCTTTCCTGCTTTCTCTCTATATCCCTTGATCCCTTTAGCCATAAGGGCTACATCTTACTCCCTCTTGAATATATCCAATGAACTGGCATCAACAACTGTGGTAGGGAATTCCACAGGTTAACAACTCTCTGAGTGAAGAAGTTTCTCCTCATCTCAGTCCTAAATGGCGTACCTCTTATCCTTAGACTGTGTCCCCTGGTTCTGGACTTCCCCAACATCGGAAACATTCTTTTTGCATCTAACCTGTCCAGTCCCGTCAGAATTTTATATGTTTCTTTGAGATACGCTCTCATCCTTCTAAACTCCAGTGAATAAAGGCCCAGTCGATCCAGTCTCTCCTCATATGTCAGACCAGCCATCCCGGGACTCAGTCTGGTGAACCTTCGCTGCACTTCTTCAATAGCAAGAACGTCCTTCCTCAGATTAGGAGACCAAAACTGAACACAATATTCCAGGCCCTATACAACTGCAGTAAGACCTCCCTGCTCCTATACTCAAAACCCCTAGCTATGAATGCCAACATACCATTTGCCTTCTTCACCGCCTGCTGTACCTGCATGCCAACTTTCAATGACTGATGTACTATAGCACCCAGGTCTCGTTGCACCTCCCCTTTTCCTAATTTGCCACCATTCTGATAATATTCTGCCTTCGTGTTTTTGCCCCCAAAATGGATAACCTTACATTTATCCACATTATACTGCATCTGCCATACATTTGCCCACTCAGCTAACCTGTCCAAGTCACCCTGCAGCCTCTTAGCGTGCTCCTCACAGCTCACAACGCCACCCAATTTAGTGTCATCTGCAAACTTGCCGATATTACACTCAATTCCTTCATCTAATTCATTAATGTATATTGTAAATAGCTGGGGGCTGGGTAGCCAATCTGATGGGAGTGGCAATGACCATGTCAGGGATTGAAAGTCCAGATTCATTGATGACAGCGGAGTCCTCTGATAACTGAGGGTGGGTTGGTTGGTCACTGATTGTGTCTTCTTCAGACTGTTCCGGTTCATCTGTGTGCCGCAGCTTTATCTGATCAACATGTTTTCTGCATGTTTGCCCATTCTTGAGCTTTGACGATAAATACTCTGTTACCCTCCTTGGCCGTAACAGTACCGGCAATCCACTTGGGACCTTGACCATAATTTAGTACAAACACAGGATCGTTAGCAGAAATGTCACATGACACAGCAGTACAATCATGATACCACTGCTGACTTTGACGTTTGCATTCAACATGATCGTTCAAGTCAGGGTGGACAAGAGAGAGCCTGGTCTTCAGATCTCTCTTCATCAATAGTTCAGCAGGTGGGACTAAGCAATATGCGTGACAAGTGAGTCTGCAGTGAACCCTGAGTTACACATTTCATACTCTGCTTGATGGTTTGGACAGTACGCTCTGCTTGACCATTAGATGTGGGTTTGAATGGTGCTGACCTCACATGTTTGATATCATTGAGTTTCATGAACTCTTGAAACTCCAGACTAGTGAAGCAAGGTCCGTTGTCGCTTACAACGATGTCGGGCAGACCATGAGTGGCAAACATGACACGAAGGCTCTCAATGGTAGCTGTGGATGTACTGAATGACATGATTATACACTCTAACCATTTGGAATATGCATCCACCAAAACTAAAAACACCTTTCCCAGGAAGGGACCTGCAAAGTCGATGTGGATCCTGGACCGTGGTTTAGATGGCCACAACCATAGATTCAACGGCGATTCCGCTGGTGCTTTACTTAGCTGCATGCAGGTGTTGCACTGATCCACACATGATTCCAGATCAGAGTCAATTCCAGGCCACCATACATGAGACCTGGCAATGGCTTTCATAATGACAATACCGAGATGAGTGCTATGTAGGTCATGTACAAATTTCTCTCTGCCTTTCTTAGGCATAACAACATGATTACCCCACAGTAAATAATCTGACTGAATGGATAGTTCGTCTGTGCGACGGTTGTAAGGTTGGTCTCTTCGCCCATTTGCTTGGGTATGGCAGACCAATCAGCACTAAGCACACAATGTTTCACAACTGATAAAATCGGGTCCTGGATCGTCCAGGACTTAACTTGTTGAGCCGTGACAGGGATTCCTTCACTTTCAAAAGCATCCATGACTAACAGTAGGTCTGCAGGTTGTGGCGTCTCCACCTCCGGTGTGGACAACGGCAGGCGGCTCAGTGCATTGGCACAATTCTCGGTGCCAGGTCTATGGTGAATGACATAATCATAGGCAGATAATGTCAGCACCCACCTCTGGATGTGGGACGATGCATTGGTTATTGATACCTTTGTTTTTCGAAAACAATGAAATGAGTGACTTGTGATCTGTTTCCAGTTCAAACCGAAGACCAAACAGGTACTGATGCATCTTTTTAGCCCCACACACAGGCTAATGCTTCTTTTTTTTAACCATGCTGTAGGCTCTTTCTGCCTTTGACAAACTTTTAGAAGCATACGCAACAGGTTGTAGTTTACCTGACTCATTAGCTTGTTGGAGCACGTAACCAACTCCATATGACGAAGCATCACAGGCCAATACCAGACGCTTACATGGATCATAATGTATCAGCAGCTTGTTAGAGCAAAGCAGATTAATAGCTTTCTCAAAAGCTCTTGTCTTGAGACGCACCCCAAACCCAGTTGTCGCTTTATCTTAGCAGCCTATGCAGTGGCTCTAATAAAGTGCTCAATCTAGGTAGGAAATTACCAAAGTAATTGAGTAGACCAAGGAGCAGCTCCATCACATTCTGAGGCTTGGGTGCATTTTTGATGGCCTTGGTTTTCGAGTCCATATGCCTGATGCCGTCAGCAGCAATTTTCCTCCCCAGGAATTCGACTTCCTGTGCCATGAAGACGCACTTCGAAAGTTTCAGTCTGAATCCCACTTTGTCCAGACGATGTAGAACTTCTTTCAAGTTGTTCAGATGTTCAGCGGTGTCACGACCTGTGACTAGGATGTCATCTTGGAACACGAGGTTCTAGGGATGGACTTCAGTAGACTCTCCATATTCCTCTGAAATATGGCTGCAGCCGAGCGAATTCCAAAAGTACACCTGTTGTAGATAAACAGTCCTTAATGAGTGTTGATGCACATAAGTTTCTTCAACGTCTCGACCAGTTCCTGTTTCATGTAGGCTGACGTGAGATCCAGTTTAGTGAACAACTTCCCCCCAGATAGCGTTGCAAACAGGTCATCAGCCTTCGGTAACGGGTATTGATCCTGTTTTGAAACTCAGTTGATCGTAACCTTGTAGTCTCCACAAATCCTGACAATGCCATCATTCTTCAACACAGGAACAATGGGGCTGGCCCATTCGTTAAATTCGACTGGTGATAATGACCCCTTCATGCTGGAGTCTTTCCAGTTCGATTACAACCTTCTCCCTCATCATGTACGGAACTGCCCGAGCTTTATGATGGACGGATCTTGCATCCGAGTCCACGTGGATCTGCACCTTGGCTCCCGTGAATTTGCTGATGCCTCGTTCAAACAGCAAGGGGAACTTGCTCAGCACTTGAGCAAATGGAGTATCATCCTCCGATGACAACGCTTTGATATCGTTCCAATTCCATTTGATTTTTTCCAGCCAATTCCTGTCTGGAACAATCCATAATGGTAAATCATGAACCGCACCACCATACGACACCTTGACTGCTAATCACCGTTATGAGTTCTTTAGTGTACATACGCAACTTGGCATTGACTGGACTCAGCTTAGGCCTCACAGCCTTAGTATCCCGCAGCTTGTCAAATGTTCTGTGGCTCATTATTGATTGACTCGCACCCGTGTTCAATTCCATCAGTACCGACACACCGTTAAGTTTCTCATTAATCATTATCGGTTGGCTCTTTGTTAGGAATGAATACAGTCCATACACTTCAACCTCTGGTATCTTGGATTCCACATCCGGATCCGTGCTATACTGGTCATCATCCTCCATGTGGTGTGTCGCAGCATGCTTGCTCAGTTGCGGACACATGCACTGGAGATGCCCCCATCTCAAACAGCCTTTACCAATGTACTGTTTAAACTGACACTGAAGAGGCCGATGATTGCCCCTACAACACCAACATGGTGAAATCGGATTCATTCCCGTTGGCAGACTTTGAGCAGCCACAGGTTTCGCATACGCAGTCGAGTAGGCCCTGCCATATGCAGCTCTGCCAAACGATGATACAATCTTGTTTATAATACTTGCCGAGTTCTGATTTTTCGATGATATCTGCTTTAAGTGTTTGTCCATCGTCATTCATGTCTGGACGATCGTGATGGTCTTGCTCAAGTCCAGCGTTTCTACTGCCAGTAGCTTACGCAGGATCACCTTGTGGTTGATGCCGATTACAAAGAAGTCCCGCAGCATGTCTCCCAATGCGTTTTTGAACTTACACGATCCAGCTAGACGTCTTAGGTCAGCAACAAATCCCAACACATCCTGGCCCTCAGAACGAACGTGCTTGTAGAATCGATATCGTGAGATGATGATGCCGCCTTCTGGTTTGAGATGGTCATGTACCAGATCACACAATTCCTCATAGTCCTTGTCCATTGGACTTGCAAGCGAGAGAAGATTCTTTATGAGTTCATAGATTTTCGAACCACAAATCGTGAGGAAGACCGCCCTGCGCCTAACTGCGTCAGTGGGTTTCTCCATTTTGTTTGCCACGAAGTACTGGTCCAAGCAAGCTACAAAATCTGTCCAGTCCTCTCCCTGCACGAACCTCTCCAGAATTCCAATTGTGCTCATTTTTGCATGCGTAGGTTCTTCAGTTACCTCGTCGCCAAATGCTATGTATGTAATAACTCGATAGACTGAATACTGTAAACTAACACAGGTACAAACCTGCTTTATTAGGGCCCAAAGTGATTACATTACAAGATGGCTTGCCTTTGATACCTGGGCTGTACAGCCCAATGACCTCTGACAGTCGCGCCACCTAGTGGCCAGTAATCCCAAGCATGCATACATGTCAGTAAATATCTCCCTTTTTCTCTATTTCTTTTTAATTAGATTTTAAACTAGATAAGTCTAACTAGAGGGATGGCAGTGCAACTCAGTCCCGTGGAGTGCACATCCTGCGGCGTGTGGGAAGTCCTGAACGCTTCAGCGCAGCCTAGACAACCATGTGTGCAGGAGATGTCTCCAGCTTCAACTACTTGAGCTCCGCGTTTTGGAGCTTGAGCAGCGGGTGGTGTCAATACGGGGCATCCGTGAGGCTGAGAGCTACATGGGTAGCACGTTTCAGGAGGTGGTCACCCCACAGCTTCAAGGCGTGCACGCAGAGGGGAAGTGGGTGACCACCAGACGTAGTAAGAATGGTAGGCAGGTAGCGCAAGAGTCCCCCCATGAAACCATCTCGCTTTCAAACCAATATTCACTTCTGAGTATCGGTAAGGACGATGGTGCCTCTGGGGAGTGCAGCCAGAGCCAATTCCAAGGCACCACAGGTGGCTCAGTTGCACAGGGGGGAGGGACGAAGAATAAAAGAGCCCTAGTGATAGGGGATTCTATAGTTGGGGAACAGACAGATGTTTCTACGGCCGTAGACATGACTCCCGAATGTTTTGGTGCCTCCCTGGTGCCAGAGTCAAGGATGTCACAGAGCGGACGCAGGGCATTCTGGGGGTGGGGGAGGGTAAACAGCTAGAGGTCGTGGTCCATATCGGGACCAACGACATAGGTAAAATAAGGGATGAGGTCCTACAGGAAGAATTCAGGGAGCGAGGAAGAAAATGAAAGGGTAGGACCTCAAAGGTAGTAATCTCTGGGTTACTACTGGTGCCACGTGCTAATGAATATAAGAATAGAAGGATAGAGAGAATGAATACATGGCTAGAAAGTTGGTGTAGGAGGGAGGGTTTTAAATTCTTGAGGCATTGGGACCACTTCTGGGGGAGATAGGACCTGTACAAACCGGACGGGTTGCACCTCAACAGCGCTGGAACCAATATCCTTGCGGGGAGTTTTGCTAGTGCTGCTGGGGAGAGTTTAAACTAACTTGGCAGGTGGATGGGAACCTGAGAATAAATTCAAAAGGGAAGGAAGTAAAGCAGAAATTGGATAGCAAGAATCTAGAAAGAGAATCTGTCAGGCAGAGGAAACAAGGCTAAGTAAGTAGTAAGCAAGGAGGCCTTTCTGTGCTGAATGTTATATACTTTAATGCAAGGAGTATAGCGAATAAGGCGGATGAGCTAAGAGCACAGATAGGCACTTGGGAGTATGACATTATATGGAGGCCTCGACCTGCGTGAGAACACCAGCGGCAGATCAGGGCTATAAAAGGAGCGGCAAGCAGCGGCCTGGCAGCAGCATGGAGGCATACTACTCCAGGAAGCAGCACAAACTGCGATGGCAGCGAAGAGTGACGTCATCAAGGTCCAGGTCGGTGATTGGAGCGTGGGCAGATACAGTGGTGAGTTCAGGACGAAGGAGTGGCGAGAGATTGTAGAGCGACGTGATCGGGGCCCAGGAGAGGCGTGAGTTCGGGACCAGGGGCCCAGGGGCCCAGGGGCAGCACGGGCCAGCCCACATTGCGATATGTGTGCGCACTAGGTCCGTGCAGCAGAGCAGGTCTTCAGTCGTCTTGGGTAAACCTTGCCACTGGACCATAACCTAGCTCTGTCAAGCCCATGAGGTGGCCACCACACATTAAAAAAATCCATGCACAGGCATCTTCCATGCTTTAGGATGTAGTTCAGGACCTGGAATTTTAGGTCCTATATTGGAACACCTGTGAAAGTATCCTTTTTTGGCATGTAAGCAAGTCATCCCCTTTTGAGGGACTGCCTAAGTCATTATATCCATTACAGAAACATGGCTGAAAGAGGGGCAGGTTTGACAGATCAATATTCCTGGCTACAGGATTTTTAGACAGGATAGAGAGCAGGGTAAAACTGGGTGGGGGGAGGGGGTCCCGGTACTGATTAAAGAAACTATTATAGCGGTGAGGAGGGATGATATGTTAGAGGAATCATCAAATGAGGCCATTATGGGTCGAATTGAAAAATAAAGGAGCGATCACACTGCTGGGCATGTGTTATAGACCCCAAACAGTGGGAGGGAGATAGAGGAGCAAAAATAGGCAAATTGCTGTGAAGTCCAAAAACCATAGGGTAGTAATAGTAGGGGATTTTAACTATCCAAATATTGATTGGGACAAATTTAGTGTGAAGGGTATGGATGGTGCGGAATTCATGAAATGCATTCAAGAGAACTTTTTTAGTCAGTATGTAGTAAGCCCAACACAAGAGGGGGCGATCTTGGATTTAGTTTTGGGGAATGAAGCTGGGCAGGTTGAAGTGGTATTAGTGGAAGAGCACTTGGGTGCCAGTGACCATAATTCAGTCAGATTCAAGTTGGTTATGGATAAAGACAAGGATAGGCCTGGAATAAAAGTTCCGACATGGGGAAAGGCTAATTTTGCTAAGTTAAGGAGTGATTTGGCCATAGTTGATTGGAAACAGCAACTTGTGGGTAAATCAGTGTCGGAACAGTGGGAGACATTTAAGGAGGAGATCCGGAAGGCTCAGGCCAAACATGTGCCTTTAAAGAAAAAGGCTGGGAAAAATAATTCTAGAGCCCCCTGGATGTCTAGGGACTTACAGGGGAGGATTAAGAAAAAAAGGGATGCTTATGTCATATACCAACTGCTAAATACTATAGAATCTTTAGAGGAATACAGAAAGTTAAGAGGCAAAATTAAAAAGAATATTAGGAATGCGAAGAGAGAGCATGAGAAATTCCTGGCCAGTAAAATCAAGGAAATCCCAAAGATGTTCTATAAGTATATTAAGAGTAAGAGGGTAACTAAAGAAAGGGTAGGGCCTATTAGAGACCATGAGGGTAATCTTTGTGTGGAGGCAGAAGATGTTGGTAAGATTCTTAACGAATACTTTGCATCTGTTTTCACAAAGGAAAGAGGCAATGCAGATCCTGCTATCGAGGAGGAGTGTGATATTCTGGATGAAATAAATTTAATGAGAGAGGAAGTATTAAGGGGTTTAGCAGCTTTTGTCATGTATTCAACCAGCATTGTAACCCATGTATAATCTGACCTAAGTTGTACACTGTGAGAACAATGACCACTAGATGGTGAACTTGTGGGAAACACTCCTAACTTGGACCTTCAGAGATAAAAGGGGAAGCTCCACCCACTTCCAGCACTTGAGTGCTAAGGAATAAAGGACAGGTCACAGACTGACTTCTCTCAAGCATGGGCCTCGTGTGCATTTATACTGTATAGTAAGGACGTATCAGCTTTGAAAGTAGATAAGTCCCCAAGCCTGAATGAAATGCATCCCAGGCTGTTGAGCGAAGTAAAAGAGGAAATAGCAGAGGCCTTTACCATCATTTTCCAGTCCTCTTTGGATCTGGGCATGGTGCCAAAGGTTTGGAGGACTGCTAATGTAGTACCCTTGTTTACGAAGGGAGAAAGGGATAGGTCGAGTAATTACAGACCTGACAGCCTAACCTCAGTGGTGGGAAAAATCCTGAAAGACAGGATAAATCTACATTTGGAAAGGCAAGGAGTAATTAGGGACAGTCAGCACAGATTTGTTAAGGGAAGATTGTGTTTGACTAACCTGATTGAATTTTTTGAGGAGGTATCCAAGAGGGTCGATGAGGGTAGTGTATAAATGAAGAGTCTGACTAGATACTGTGAGTTCAAAGTAAAGTGTGATTGTAGTCTTTTATTGCAGGTCTCCAGAGTGCCTCTCCAGCCTGTGAGGCCTCCTTAAGTAATCCCTTGGGACTCCAGGGGATGAGCCCTCTGGTGGCTGCACAAGGTATTTACAGGTTTACATATATAACAACACGCCCCCCCTGCACCCCCCACCCCCTCCCGCCAAAGTCAATAGTGTAACTATTTACAACGCGAGTCAATCTGGGGCCTTTCTTTCCCTGGTTGATCATCTCAGTGCAAATGCTGGTTTTGGTGAATCGTTTGTTGGGCCATCGCTGGGCTGCTGTGCAGCTGGCCTGGCTGGGCTGCCTGGTATGGTGAGTCCTGCTGGCTGCTGCGGGTGATGGGTTCTGCTTTGTGGTAAACCGCTGTGTCAGTTGCCACTGGTCTGAATGTTGGGGGGTCAAAAAAGGTAGGGTCCAAAGTGGGTTGCTCAGGATAGTCCGTGAATCTGAGTTTGATTTGGTCCAAGTGTTTCTAGTAGATGAGTCCATTTGAAAGTTTGACCTGAAACACCCTACTCCCCTCTTTGGCCACAACACTGCCGGGAAGCCACTTGGGACCTTGTCCGTAGTTCAACACAAATACAGGATCATTGATTTCAATTTCGCGTGACACATTTGCGCTATCATGATATGTACTTTTTTGAAGCCGCCTGCTCTCTACCTGTTCATATAGATCAGGGTGGACTAACGAGAGCCTTGTCTTAAGTGCCCTTTTCATGAGCAGTTCAGTGGGTGGAATCCCAGTGAGCGAGTGGGGTCTCGTGTGGTAGCTAAGCAGGACTTGGGATAGGCGAGTCTGCAGTGAGCCTTCAATTACCCTCTTCAATCTCTGCTTGATAGTTTGCACTGCTCTCTCTGCCTGACCATTGGATGCTGGTTTGAACGAGGCAGATGTAATATGTTTGATCCCATTACGGGACATGAACTCTTTGAATTCGGCATTGGTGAAACATGGCCCATTGTCGCTCACAAGGACATCAGGCAGGCCGTGCATGGCAAACATAGCCCGCAGGCTTGCAGTGGTGGCAGCAGACGTGCTTGCTGACATTATCTCACATTCAATCCATTTGAAGTACGCATCTACAACCACTAGGAACATTTTACCCAAAAACGGGCCTGCATTGTCGACATGGACCCTGGACCACAGTTTGGAGGGCCAAGACCATAAACTTAGTGGCGCCTCCCTGGGTGCATTGCTTAACTGCGAGCATGTGTTATATTTGTGCACACGGGACTCTAAGTCCGCATCGATAATGGGCCACCACACGTGAGATCTTGCTATCGCTTTCATCATTATAATGCCTGGATGAGTAGTGTGGAGATCACTGATGAAAGTATCCCTGCCATTCTTGGGGACCACTACCCGATTACCCCAAAGAAGGCAGTCTGCCTGTATAGATATTTCATCTTTGCTTTTCTTCCTGCATTTCCAATGGGACACTGGACCAGCTCCCATGAAGCACTGCAGCCCCATCACGTTCTGTGGCCTCGGTGCATTCTCGATTGCCTCCGTCTTCGAATCGGTGGGCCTGATGCCGTCCGCCGCGATTCTTCTCCCCAGGAACTCCACTTCAGGCGCCAGGAAAACGCACTTCGAGCGTTTTAAGCTGAGCCCCATGCGGTTGAGTCGTCTAAGAACCTCCTCCAGGTTCTGCAGATGCTCGACTGTGTCCCGACCTGTAACCAAGATGTCGTCCTGGAAGACCACCGTGCATGGGACCGACTTCACTAAGCTTTCTCTAGAATATCGCCATGGCTGATCGAATCCAAACGGGCATCTGCTGTAAATGAAGAGACCTTTTTGCGTGTTGATGCAGGTGAGGCCCTTCGATGATTCCTCCAGTTCCTGTGTCATGTAGGCCGAGGTCAAGTCCAGCTTCGTGAACGTCTTTCCTTCCGCCAGCATCACAAAAAGGTCATCTGCCTTTGGTAGTGGGTATTGATCCTGCAGGGAGAAACAATTGATAGTTGCATTGTAATCACCACAGATTCTGACGGTGCCCTCTCCCTTGTGGACTGGAACAATTGGACTGGCCCACTCTATGAATTCGATCGGCGAAATGATGCCCTCTCGTTGCAGCCGGTCCAGCTTGATCTCCACCCTCTCTCTCATCATGTACGGTACTGCTATCGCCTTGTGATGGATAGGTCGCGCCCCCGGAATTAAGTGAATCTGCACTTTTGCTCCTTGGAACTTCCCGCTGCCTGGTTCGAACAGCGAGGGGAACTTGTTTAAGATCTGGGCACAGGAAGTGTCGTCAATAGACGAGAGCGCTCAGACGTTTTCCCAGTTCCAGCGTATCTTTCCCAGCCAGCTCCTGCCGAGCAGCGTGGGACCATCACCTGGCACCACCCAGAGTGGTAGCTTGTGCACCACTCCATCGTAGGAGACCTTTACAGTAGCACTGCCGATTACGGGAATCAGTTCCTTTGTGTAAGTTCTCAGTTTAGTGCGAATGGGAGTCAGGACTGACCTTGAGGCCTTGCTGCACCACAATTTATCGAGCATCTGTTTGCTCATAATGGATTGGCTCGCACCTGTGTCCAGCTCCATTGAAACCGGGAGTCCATTTAATTCAACTTTCAGCATTATTGGAGGACACTTTGTGGTAAATTTGTGCACCCCATATACCTCTGCCTCCTCGGTCTGAGGCTCTGGTTCATCGTGATCTGCAGTTGATCTGTCCTCCTCTGCAACATGGTGATTTTCAGGATTAGCAGGGTTTGCAGCTCGCCTGCACCTACGTTGGAGGTGTTCCATTGTTCCACAGCCCTTGCAAATGTATCCTTTAAGCGGCATGAATGGAAACGATGATCACCCCCGCAGCGCCAACAAGGTGTTAATGGCCTTGCATTCATCACCCTCGATGGTGGACTCTGAAACATCTGTGGATGTGCAGTTGCAGGCACATGAAAACAACATCACTTTGTTCACAGTACTTGTAGCAGCACTCGTGTGCTGAGAGATTTGCTTGATATTGTCACTGGTGGCAATGAACGCCTGGGCTATCATAGAAACATAGAAACATAGAAAATAGGTGCAGGAGTAGGCCATTCGGCCCTTCTAGCCTGCACCGCCATTCAATGAGTTCATGGCTGAACATTCAACTTCAGTACCCCATTCCTGCTTTCTCGCCATACCCCTTGATCCCCCTAGCAGTAAGGACCTCATCTAACTCCTTTTTGAATATATTTAGTGAATTGGCCTCAACAACTTTCTGTGGTAGAGAATTCCACAGGTTCACCACTCTCTGGGTGAATCACCACTCTCTGGGTGAATCACCACTCTCTGGGTGACTATCGCTATGGTTTTACTCAAGGTTGAGGCCTCTACATTCAAAAGTTTGCGAAGTATCACTTCATGGCCAATGCCAAGTACGAAGAAGTCCCTGAGCATGTGCTCCAAATGTCCTTCAAATTCGCAATGTCCTGCAAGGCGTCTCAGCTCGGCGACATAGCTCGCCACTTCCTAACCTTCAGACCTTTTGTAGGTGTAGAACCGGTACCTCGCCATCAGAACGCTTTCCTTCAGGTTCAGATGCTCCCAGACCAGTGTGCACAAATCATCGTATGATTTCTCTGTGGGTTTAGCTGGAATAAGCAGATTTTTCATGACGCCATACGTTGGTGCCCCACAGACGGTGAGGAAAATCACCCTTCATTTGGCAGCGTTCACTTCTCCTTCCAGCTCGTTGGCCACGAAGTATTGGTCGAGTTGCTCCACAAAGGTTTCCCAGTCATGTCCCTCTGAAAATTTCTCCAGGCTGCCCACTGTTCTCTGCATCGTTGGGTTCGTCATCTGTATCTCGTCGCCAGTTGTTATGTATGAATGAAGAGTCTGACTAGATATTGTGGGCTCAAAGTAAAGTGTGACCGTAGTCTTTTATTGCAGGTCTCCAGAGTGCCTCTCCAGCCTGTAAGGCCTCCTTAAGTACAGGTGCTTCCAAGGGATTGTGGGATCCCTTGGGACTCCAAGGGATGAGCCCTCTGGTGGCTACACAAGGTATTTACAGGTTTACATATATAACATGTACGATGTAGTATGGACTTTAGCAAGGCTTTTGATAGGGTCCCACGTGGTAGACTGGTCAAGAAGGTTAAAGTCCATGGTTTACAGGGCAAAGTGGCAAGTTGGATATAAAATTGGCTTGGAGGTAGGAAGCAAAGGGTAATGATTGATGGATATTTTTGTGACTGGAAGGATGTTTCCAGTGAGATTCCGCAGGGCTCAGTACTGGGTCCCTTGCTTTTTGTGATACATATCAACGATTTAGATTTGAATATAGGAAGTATGATTAAGACGTTTGCAGACAACACTAAAATTGGCTGTGTGATCGTGAAGAGGAAAGTCATGGGCTGCAGGAGGATATCAATCTACTGGTCAGGTGGGCAGAGCAGTGGCAAATGGAATTTAATTCAGAGAAGTGTGAGGTGATGCACTTTGGCAGAGTTAATAAGGAAAGGGTATACACATTAAGCGGTAGGCCACTCAATAGTGTAGATGAACAAAGGGACCTTTGAGTGCTTGTCCACAGAACCCTGAAAGTAGCAGGCCAGGTGGATAAGGTGGTTAAGAAGGCATACGGAATGCTTGCCTTTATTGGCTGAGGCATAGAATACAAGAGCATGGAGGTTATGCTTAAATTGTAGAATAATTTGGTTAGGCCACAGCTGGAGTACTGCGTGCTGTTCTGGTCGCCATATTATAGGAAGGATGTGATTGCACAAGAGAGGGTGCAGAGGAGATTTACTAGGATGCTGCCTGGAATGGAGCATCTTAGTTATGAGGACAGATTGGATAGGCTGGGTTTGTTCTCATTGGAACAGAGGAGGATGAGAGGAGACCTTATTGAGGTGTACAAAATATTGAGGGGCTTGGACATAGTGGATAGTAAGGGCCTATTTCCATTGGTGGAAGAGTCTATTATGAGGGGGCATAGTTTTAAGGTGGTTGGTGGAAGGTTTAGAGGGGATTTGAGGGGTGCTTTCTTTATGCAGAGGGTTATGGGGATCTGGAACTCACTGCCTGGAAGAGTGGTGGATGCAGAAACCCTCACCACTTTTAAGAGATGGTTGGATGAGCACTTAAAGTGCCACAACCTGCAGGGTTACAGACCCAGAGCTGGTAATTGGGATTAGACTAGATGACCTTTTGTTGGACAGCGCAGATATAATGGTAAGTACTGCAGGGAATCGAATACGGCCAGGGTGATCTCCTGGACTAGTTTCGATTGCCTGGATGGGTCAGAGAGGAATTTTCCCAGATTTTTTCTCCCAAAATTGGCCTAGGTTTTTATCTGTTTTTTGCCTCTCCCAGGCGATCACATGGCTCCGGTTGGGGTGGAGTGTAGAATGTTTCAGTATACGGGGTGTCGCAGTTGTATGAGGCGGACTGGTTGAGCTGGGTGTTCTTTGCCTTCCGTCATTGTTCATAGGTTTGTATGTAATCTTTAGGGCTGCTGACCTAGGGCCTTGCCGCTCTTTGTCGGCTGACGCGGACACGATGGGCCGAAATGTAAATTTCTATGTTTCTGTGATGGCCTCCAATTTTTCTCTTCCCCACAAGTGAAAACATTCTCTCTGTGTCTACTCTATCAAAACCTTTCAGAATTTTAAAGACCTCTATTAGGCCACCTCTCAGCCTTCTCTCTTCAAGACAAAACAGACCTAGCCTGTTCATCCTTTTCGAAAAGATATAACCTCACATTTCTGGTATCATCCTTGTAAATTTATTTGCACTTTGCCCAGTACCTCTATATCCTTTATATAATATGGTGACGAGAATTGTACACAGTACCCCCAATTGTGGTCTAACCAAGGTTCGTTATATGTTTAGCATAACTTCGCTACTTTTCAATTCTCTCCTTCTAGAAATAAACCCAAATGCTTTTTTATGGCCTTATTAACCTGTGTCATTATTTTTAGTGATTTGTGCATTTGTACTCCCAGATCCCTTTGCTCTTCTACCCCATTTAGAGTTTTATTTTCCAAGTAATATGTTACCTTATTTTTCTTACCAAAACGTAATACCTCACATTTATCTGTGTTAAAATTCATTTGCCAATGATATGCCCATTCTGCAAGTTTATTAATGTCTTGTAATTTGTTGCAGTCCTCCACAGCATTAACTATTCCCCACCCCCCGCAATTTGGTGTCATCTGCAAATTTAGAAGTTCTGTTTTCCATTCCTAAGTCGAAGTCATTAATATAAATTGTAAACAACGGTGGTCCCAGCACTGATCCTTGCGAGATCCCACTTTCCACTTTCTGCCACACTAAATAGCTACCCTTTACCCCATCTCTCTGCTTTCTGTCTCATCATCGTAGGCGGTCCCTCATAACGAGGATGACCTGCTTTCACAAGTTCGCAGATGTTTCAATGAAGGACCCGATGTTCCAATTGAGGGGGTGGAAGATGCCTGTGCGTGGATTTTTTTAATGTGTGGTGACCGTTGCACATCAGCCACCACACGGGCTATCCAGTGGCAAGGGTTAACCAGGACAACTGGAGACCTGCTCTGCTGCACAGACCTAGTGCACTCACATATCACAGTGTGGGCAGGCCCGTGCTGTCCCTGGGCCCTCGGCTCTTCTGGGCCCTGTACCCTCAGTCACCGCAGCTCCGCCACAAACATTCGCCGCACCTTCGCCACGATCCCTCACCACTCCTCCTCCACAAAAACACTCCCACAAAAAGACTTTCTGTCTAGAAGCCAGCTAGCTGTCCATTCTGCTACTTGTCCCCTGACTCCGCATTCTCTGACTTTATTCATGAGTCTTTAATGCGGTACCTTATCGAAGGCATTTTGGAAATCTAGATAAATTATATTAACAGTGTTACTCTTGTCTACTCTCTCTGTTATCTCTTCAAAGAATTCAATGAGATTGGTTAAGCAAGACTTCCCTTTTGAAATCCATGCTGACTATTCATACTTTGGTTATCTACTTCCTGTAAGAACTCCATTCTCTTCTCCCAGCTTCTCCATCTATACTGCATCCATCCCGATGGTATGGGACCATTGAGCACTAGGGGTTATTGAGTGGAATAAAAACAGAACATTCTGGAAATACTCAGGAGGTCAGGTAACATCTGTGGCGAGAGAAACAGAGTTAATGGCCGGAATTTTGCTGATGCTTAGAGGACGGGATCTGAAGTGTGTCAGCTGTCAAATTTGAAATGTTTGACAGCGGGTCAGGACCCCACTGTCAACCCACCACCACGCTACTTTACCAGGTGTTGGGGCTTTCCATGCTGATCAGACCCGACATGCAGTGGCGGGGGACACAATTTAGATCATTATGACTTTGTATAAACTCCCATCTCATAGCTCTTCACCTTCCAAGATCAGAACCTCTTGCTTACTTTTGCACTGCATTTATAAAGCTCATTGACCTTTATGCAGGTTGCAAATAAGAACATAAGAAATAGGAGCAGGAGTAGGCCATAAGGCCCCTCGAGCCTGCTCCACCATTTACTACGATCATGGCTGATCTGATCATGGACTCAGGTCCACTTCCCTGCCTGTTCCCCATAACCCCTTATCCCCTTATCGTTTAAGAAACTGTCTGTAGTGTATGAATAAAGAGTCTGACTAGGTACTGTGAGCTCAAAGTAAAGTGTCTTTTATTGCAGGTCTCCAGAGTACCTCTCCAGCCTGTGAGGCCTCCTTAAGTACAGGTGCTCCCAAGGGATTGTGGGATCTCTTGGGACTCCAGGGGATGAGCCCTCTGGTGGCTACACAAGGTATTTACAGGTTTACATATATAGCAACACTCCACCCCTCGCCCCCCTCCCCCCAATGTCAATAGTGTAATTATTTGCAAGGTGAGTCGATCTGGGGCCTTTCTTTCCCTGGTTGATCGTCTAGGTGCAAATGCTGGTTTTGGTGAGTTGTTTGTTGGACCCCCGCTGGGCTGCTGTGCAGCTGACCTTGCTGGGTTGCCTAGTGTGGTGAGTCCTGCTGAGCTGCTGCGGGTGATGTGTTCTGCTTCGTGGTCAACCACTGTGTCGGTTGCCACTGGTGTGTGTGTTGGGGGGTCAAAAAAAGTAGGGTCTAATGTGGGTTGCTCTGGATAGCCTGTGAATCTGAGTTTGGTTTGGTCCAAGTGTTTCCTGTAGGTGAGTCCATTTGAAAGTTTGACCTGAAATACCCTACTCCCTTCTTTGACCACAACAGTGCCGGGAAGCCACTTGGGACCTTGTCCATATTTCAACACAAATACAGGATCATTAATCTCAATTTCACGTGACACATTTGCTTTCATGATATGTACTTTGTTGAAGCCGCCTACTCTCTACCTGTTCGTGTAGATCAGGGTGGACTAACGCGAGCCTTGTCTTAAGTGGCCTTTTTATGAGCAGTTCATAACTGGGCTTGTATTCACTGGAGTTCAGAAGAATGAGAGGTGATCTCATATAAACATTTAAAATTCTGATGGGTTTAGGCAGGTTAGATGCAGGAAGAATGTTCCCAATGTTGGGGAAGTCCAGAACCAGAGATCACAGTCTAAGGATAAGGGGTAAGCCATTTAGGACCGAGATGAGGAGAAACTTCTTCACCCAGAGAGTGGTGAACCTGTGAAATTCTCTACCACAGAAAGTTGTTGAGGCCAATACACTAAATATATTCAAAAAGGAGTTAGATGTAGTCCTTACTACTAGGGGGATCAAGGGGTATGGCGAGAAAGCAGGAATGAGGTACTGAAGTTGCATGTTCAGCCATGAACTCATTGAATGGCGGTGCAGGCTCAAAGGGCCGAATGGCCTACTCCTGCACCTATTTTCTATGTTTCTATGTTTCAGCGGGTGGAATCCCAGTGAGCGAGTGGGGTCTCGTGCAGTAACTAAGCAAGACTCGGGATAGGCGAGTCTGCAGTGAGCCTTCAGTTACCCTCTTCAAGCTCTGCTTGATTGTTTGCACTGTTGTTTCTGCCTGACCATTGGATGCTGGTTTGAACGGGGCAGATGTGACATGTTTGATCCCATTGCGGGTCATGAACTCTTTGAACTCGGCACTGGTGAAACATGGCCCATTGTCACTCACAAGGACATCAGGCAGGCCATGCGTGGCAAACATGGCTCACAGGCTTTCAGTGGTGGCAGCGGACGTGCTTGCCGACATTATCTCACATTCAATCCATTTGGAGTACGCATCTACAACCACTAGGAACATTTTTCCCAAGAACGGGCCTGCATAGTCAACATGGACCCTAGACCATGGTTTGGAGGGCCAGGACCATAAACTTAGTGGCACCTCCCTGGGTGCATTGCTTAACTGTGAACATGTATTACATTTGTGCATGCAGGACTCTAAGTCTGCATCGATACCGGGCCACCACATGTGGGATCTGGCTATCGCTTTCATCATTACAATGCCTGGGTGGGTACTGTGGAGGTCACTAATGAAAGTGTCCCTGCCTTTTTTTGGTACCATTACCCGATTACCCCACAGAAGGCAGTCTGCCTGTAAAGACATTTCATCTTTGCGCCGCTGGTACGGCTTTATTTCTTCCTGCATTTCCAATGGGACACTGGACCAACTCCCGTGAAGCACACAGTTTTTTACTAAGGACAGTAAGGGGTCCTGGCTCGTCCAGGTTCTAATCTGTCGGGCAGTAACAGGTGATTGCTCACTCTCGAATACTCCCATTACCATAACTAAATCTGCGGGCTGTGCCATTTCCAACACAGTTTTCTGTGCCTGGCCTGTGGCGGATGGCGTAGTTGTATGCGGACAACGTGAGCGCCCATCTCTGGATGCGGGTCGATGCATTCATATTTATTCCCTTGCTTTCCGAAAAGAGGGATATCAGTGGCTTATGGTCAGTTTCCAATTCAAATTTGAGTCCAAACAGATATTGATGCATTTTCTTTACCCCATAAACACACGCTAACACTTCTTTTTCAATCATGTCGTAGGCTCTCTCAGCCTTAGACAGACTTCTGGATACATAAGCAACCGATTGCAATTTCCCAGATTCATTAGCTTGTTGCAATACACACCCGACTCCGTATGACGACGCATCACATGCTAGTACCAAACGCTTACATGGATCATACAGCACAAGCAATTTGTTTGAGCATAACAGTTTTCTAGCTTTTACAAAGGCATTTTCTTAGCTTTTACACCATACCCATTCGTCTCCTTTACGCAGTAAAGGGTGCAGTGGTTCTAACAGTGTGCTGAGACCCGGTAAGAAGTTACCAAAGTAGTTCAGGAGTCCTAGAAATGACCGCAGCTCCGTCACATTCTGTGGCCTCAGTGCATTCTCGATCGCCTACGTCTTCGAATCGGTGGGCCTGATGCCGTCCGCCGCGATTCTTCTCCCTAGGGAATCCACTTCAGGCACCAGAAAAACGCACTTCGAGCGTTTTAACCTGAGCCCCACGCGATTAAGCTGACTAAGAACCTCCTCCATATTCTGCAGGTGCTCAACTGTGTCCCGACCTGTCGTCCTGGAAGACCACGGTGTGCGGGACCGACTTCACTAAGCTTTCCATGTTTCTCTGGAATATTGCCGCGGCTGATCGAATACCAAACGGGCATCTGTTGTAAATGAAGAGACCTTTGTGTGTGTTGATGCAGGTGAGGCCCTTCGATGATTCCTCCACCTCCTGCGTCATGTAGGCCGAGGTCAAGTCCAGCTTCGTGAATGTCTTTCCTCCCGCCAGCGTCGCAAAAAGGTCGTCTGCCTTTGGTAGTGGGTATTGATCCCGCAGGAAGAAACGATTGATAGTTACTTTGTAATCACCACAGATTCTGATGGTGTTGCCTCCCTTGAGTACTTGAACAATTGGACTGGCCCACTCATTGAATTCGATCGGCGAAGTGATGCCCTCTCGTTGCAGCTGGTCCAGCTCGATTTCCACCGTCTCTCTCATCATATACGCTATTGCTCTCGCCTTGTGATGGATGGGTCGCGCCCCCGGAATTAGGTGGATGTGCACTTTTGCTCCTTGGAACTTCCCGATACCTGGGGAACTTGTTTAGGACCTGGGCACACAAAGTGTCGTCGACGGGCGAGAGCGCTCGGACGTCGTCCCAGTTCCAGCATATCTTCCCCAGCCAGCTCCTGCCAAGCAGCGTGCGGCCATCGCCCGGTACCACCCAGAGTGGTAACTTGTGCACCGCTCCATCATAGGAGACCTTTGCAGTAGCATTGCCGATTACGGGAATCAATTCCTTTGTGTAAGTAGTGTGTAAGGACATTATACTTGGAAAGAGTGGTCACCAGCATGGAGCATCAAACGATTGCATGCAGGCCTTCAACAATTGCTTCCACAGTATGATTTCCACTTTAAATAGGAAGAATGATACCCTGGCCTTGGCCATTAATGGCTCCACTGATCTGCAGCAAAGTGTTCTCCAGCACATTGCTAGCAGAGAGGTGCGGCTGGGCCATGAGAGGGATGATGGTGAAAGGGGACAGGGAAGTGTGGCACAAATTGTTTCAACTTCTCACCCATTGCCCCTCCCCCTCCCCCACCCCCAGTCAGTACCCAAAATGGCCAAGTGCCTGTGCACAAATGCAGGTGGAACAGTCCTTAGTGGAGCCCTCACAGGCTCCAAAACCCAAAGGACATTGGTCAAGAGAAAATAAACAATCAGAGCAGGGATCTGAGCAGCCTACATCCACCTCTGTTGAAACCCACGTAGAGACGCTAGGAAAAGGATGGTATCTAGTTGCACAACAATAGGCACGTGTGTGTGTGGCATATTGTTATATTGTTCAGTATCTAATGTCTATTTGAAGCACATAAATATTATTTTGCACCACTTTCCCTTCTTGGCCATTCCTGGTTGCTGTCTGGCAAGTGGCCTTTTCAATTATCTGATGATAAATGGGAAGACATGAATTAATGCTGAGTAATGGGGGGCTATGAAAAAGATGCTTGGTTATTTGCAGGACTGCAAACAACCAAACCCACTCGTCAGAGGGAATAGTTTTTTCTCTAGCTACTCTATCAAAACCTCACATCATCTTGAAAACCTCTATTATGTCACCTCTTAACGTTCTCTGTTCCAAGGAGAACAGTCCTAACTTTCCCAACCTCTCCATAACTGATGAGGTCCCTCATCCTTGGTAACATCCTCGTAAATCTCCTCTGTACCCCATCTTTTCTGGTTTGTTGCCCAGAATTGTTCACAATACTCTAGCTGAGGCCCAACCAGTGATTTATAAAGTTCTAGCATGATCTTTTTACTTTTATATTCTATTCTTCTATTTATAAATCCATATAACACATGTGCTTTTTAACCACCTTATCAAATTACCCTGACACCTTTAAGGATTTGTGTCTCTACACTTTTCAAAATCATGACATTTATAGTATACTGTCTGAGCAGCACTCAGCGGGTTTAATGGAGCCAAAATAATTAATAAAATTATATGAGAAGATAAATACTGCAGATGCTGGAAAATGAAATAAAAACACTCACAATTAATAAAATGATATCAAAAAATAAATACTGCGGACGCATGCTGAAAAATGAAATAAAAACAATAATAAGTAATAAAACTTTTTACCTACCTAGGGGTCCCAGCGGTGTCACCGTTCGAGCTCCGCATCAAAAACCTCGCGGGGGCACTACCTGGAAAAGTCCTATCTTTTCCTCAGTGAATTTCACTGTGGTAGTCCCTTTCCAGTGATCCGTTGGAAACCTTCCTTTACAGCGGCTTCATTGCGGCATTTCCAGCAGAAGTGAACACTGCTGAAATCCTCCCCGAGCTGAATATGTCATCAGCACCGTGCAGACATTGAAAGTCCAGATTCCTTGATGACGGCGGAGTCCTCTGATGAATGAATATAGGTTGGTTGGTCACTGATCATATCTTCCTCAACTTGTTCCAGTTCATCCGTGTGCCGCAGCTTTATCTGATCAACATGTTTCCTGCATGTTTGCCCATTATTGAGCTTGACGATAAACACTCTGTTACCCTCCTTGGCCCTAACAGTACCGGCGACCCACTTGGGACCATGACCATAATTTAGTACATACACAGGATTGTTAACAGAGATGTCGCGTGACACAGCAGCACAATCATGATACCACTGCTGATTTTGACATCTGATTTCAACAAGATTGTGCAAGTCAGGATGGACGAGAGAGAGCTTGGTGTTGAGACCTCTCTTCATCAATAGTTCAGCAGGGGAGACCCTGGTAAGTATATGGGGTCTTGTCCTGTAATTAAGCAATATGTATGACAAGCAAGTCTGCAGTGAACCCTGAGTTACACATTTCATACTGTGCTTGATTGTTTGGACCGCCTGCTCTGCTTGACCATTGGAAGCATGTTTGAATGGTGCTTACCTCACATGTTTAATACCATTGAGTTTCATGAACTCTTGAAACTCCAGACGTGTGAAGTAAGATCCATTGTCGCTCACAACGATGTCAGGCAGACCATGAGTAGCAAACATGATACGAAGGCTCTCAATGGTAGCTGTGGATATACTGGATGACATGATTGTACACTCTATCCACTTGGAATATGCATCCACCACAACTAAAAACATCTTTCCCAGGAAAGGATCTGCAAAGTCGATGTGGATCCTGGACCATGGTTTAGATGGCCATGACCACAGACTCAGTGGCGATTCTGCTGGTGTTTTACTTAGCTGCATGCAAGTGTTGCACTGATCCACACATGATTCCAGATCAGAGTCAATTCCAGGCCACCATACATGAGACCTGGCAAAGGCTTTCATCATGACAATACCGGGATGAGTGCTATGTAGGTCATGTACAAATTTCTCTCTGCGTTTCTTAGGCATAACAACACGATTACCCCGCAGTAAACAATCTGACTGAATGGATAATTTGTCTTTACAACGGTTGTAAGGTTTGGTCTCATCACCCATTTGCTTGGGTATGACAGACCAATCAGCACTAAGGACACAATGTTTCACAACTGATAATATCAGGTCCTGGCTGGTCCATGTATTAACTTGTTGAGCCGTGACTGGGGTTCCTTCACTTTCAAAAGCATCCATGACTAACAGTAGGTCTGCAGGTTGTGGCGTCTCCACCTCCAGTGTGGGCAACGGCAGACGGCTCAGTGCATCGGCACAATTCTCGGTGCCAGGTCTATGGTGAATGACATAATCATGGGCAGATAATGTCAACGCCCACCTCTGGATGCAGGACGATGCATTGGTATTGATACCTTTGTTTTCCGAAAACAATGAAATGAGTGGTTTGTGATCCGTTTCGAGTTCAAACCGAAGACCAAACAGGTACTGATGCATCTTTTTAACCCCATACACGCAGGCTAAAGCTTATTTTTCTACCATGCTGTAAGCTCTTTCTGCCTTTGACGAACTTTTCGAAGCATACGCAACAGGTTTCAGTTTACCCGACTCATTCGCTTGTTGGAGCACACAGCCAACTGCATATGATGAAGCATCACAGGCCAATACTAGACGCTTACACGGATCACAATGTACCAGCAACTTGTTAGAGCAAAGCAGATTTGTAGCTTTCTTGAAAGCTTTACCTTGAGACACACCCCAAACCCAGTTGTCGCCTTTTCTGAGCAGCATGTGCAGTAGCTCTAATAAAGTGTTCAATCTAGGTAAGAAATTACCGAAGTAGTTGAGTAGACCAAGGAACCAACACTGCTCCGTCACATTCTGAGGCTTGGGTGCATTTTTGATGGCCTTGGTTTTCGAGTCCATAGGCCTGATGCCATCAGCAGTAATCTTCCTCCCCAGAAATTCGACTTCCTGTGCCATGAAGACGCAGTTCGAACGTTTCAGCCCGAGTCTGACTTTGTCCAGACGATGTAAAACCTCTTCAAGGTTATTCAGGTGTTCGGCAGTGTCACGACCTGTGACTAGAATATCATCTTGAAACACGACGGTTCTAGGGACGAACTTCAGTCGACTCTCCATGTTCCTCTGAAATATGGCTGCAGCCGAATGAATTCCAAAAGGACAACTGTTGTCGATAAACAGTCCTTTATGAGTGTTGATGCACGTAAGTTTCTTTGAAGTGTCGACGAGCTCTTGTGTCATACAGATCCAGTTTAGTGAATGACTTCCCATCGACTACCGCTGCAAACAGGTCATCAGCCTTCGGTAACAGGTACTGATCTGGTTTCAAAAATCGGTTGATTGTGACCTTGTAGTCGCCACAAATCCTGACAGCGCCATCACTCTTCAACACAGGAACAATGGGACTAGCCCATTCGTTAAATTCGACCGGTGATATGACCCCTTCACGTTGGAGTCTGTCCAGCTCAATTTCGACCTTCCTCATCATGTATGGAACAGCCCAAGCTTTATGATGGACGGGTCTTGCACCCGAGTCCAGGTGAATCTGAACCTTGGCTCCCATGAAATTGCTGATGCCCGGTTCAAACTGCGAGGGAAACTTGCTCAGCACTTGAGCACACAAAGTGTCATTCACCGATGACAACGCTTTGATATCGTTCCAATTCCATTTGATTTTTTCGAGCCAATTCCTGCCGAACAGCGTTGGACCATTTCCTGGAACAATCCATAACAGTAGATCATGAACCACACCATCATACAACACCTTGATTACTGCACTGCCAATCACCGGTATGAGTTCTTTGGTGTAAGTATGCAACTTGGCATTGACTGGACTCAGCTTAGGCTTCACAGCCTTAGTGTCCCACAGCTTGTCGGATGTCCTTTGGCTCATTATCGACTGACTCGCACCCATGTCCAATTGCATCGATACTGGCACGCCATTTCATTTCACATTAACCATTATCGGTTGGCTCTTTGTCAGAAACAAATACAGTCCATACACTTCCTCCTCGGGTATCTCGGGTTGCATATTCAGGTCCGCGCTGGACTGGTCATCATCATCCACATGGTGAGTCGCAGCATGTTTGCTCAGTTGTGGAGACTTTCGCTGAAGATGCCCCACTTTCGAACAGCCTTTACAGATGTACTGTTTAAAATGACACTGATGATGCCGATGATTGCCCCCACAGCGCCAACAGGGTGAAATCGGATTCGTACCTGTTGGCGGACTTTGAGCAGCTACAGGTTTGGCATATGCAGTCGAGTAGGCCCTGCCATAAGCAGCTCTGCCATACGACGACACAATCTTGTTTACAGTACTTACCGTGGAGCTCTGACTCTTTGATGATGTTTGCCTTAAATTATCATCCGTCGTCATGCATGCCTGGGCAATCGCGATGGCCTTGCTCAAATCCAGCGTCTCCGCAGCCAATAACTTCCGGAGGATCACCTCGTGGTTGATTCCTATTACGAAGAAATCTCGCAGCGTGTCTCCCAACGTGGCCTCGAACTTACATGGCCCAGCAAGACGTCTTAGGTCGCCGACGAATTCCGACACATCCTGGCCCTCAGAACGAACATGCGTATAGAATCGATAGCGTGAGATGATGGTGCCTTCTTTTGGTTTGAGGTGGTCACGTACCAGAGCATACAATTCCTCATAGTCCTTGTCCATTGGACGTGCAGGCGAGAGGAGATTCTTTATGAGGCCATAGATTTTCGGACCGCAAACAGTGAGGAAAACCGCCCTGCACCTAACTGCATCAATAGCTTCTTCCATTTTGTTGGCCATGAAGTACTGGTCCAGGCGATCGATAAAATCCCTCCACGAATCTCTCCAGAATTCCAATGGAGCTCATTTTGCTTGCAAAGGTTCTTGAGTTACCTCTTCGCCAAATGTTATGTATGTAATAACTCGATAGACTGAATACTGTAAACTCACTCAGGTACAAACCTGGCTCAACTTTATTCGGTCCCAAAAAGTCTCCACATTACATGGTGGCTTGCTTTATATACCTGGCCCGCACACACATGCGTACAGCCCAATGACCTCTGAAAGTGGCGCCCCCTGATGGCTAGTAATCCTAAGCATACACACATGACATAACTGTACTGAAACAGTTTGGCTAGAGGCATGGCTAGTTCTGGAGCACAACAGCTGGGATGTTGTCAGGGCCCATAGTCTTTGCTGTAACCAATGCGCTCAGCTGCTTCTTGATATCGTGTGGAATGAATCAAATTGGCTGAAGACTGGCTTCTGTGATGGTGGGGACGTCAAGAGGAGGTCAATATGGATCATCCACTCAGCACTTCAGGCTGAAGATGGTTGCAAACGCTTCAGCCTTGTCTTTTGCACTCGCGTGCTGGGCTCTGTCTTCATTGAGGATGGGGATATTCATGGAGCCTCCTCCTCCCGTTAGTTGTTTAATGGTCCACCACTATTAACGACTGGACATGGTTGGACTGCAGAGCTTTGATCTGATCCGTTGATTGTGGGATTGCTCAGCCCTGTCTATAGCATGCTGCTTCCGCTGTTTAGCATGCATGTAGTCCTGTGTTGCAGCTTCCCCAGGTAGGCACCTCATTTTTAGCTACGTCTGGTGCTGCTCCTGGCATGCTCTTCTGCACTCGTCATTGACCGAGAGTTGGTCCCCTGGCTTGATGGTAATGGCAGAGTGAGGGATATGCCGGGTCATGAGGTTACAGATTGAGGTGGAATATGATTCTGCAGTTGCTTATGGCCCACAGCGCCTTATGCATGCCCGGTTTTGAGCTGCTAGATCTGTTCTGAATCTATCGCATTTAGCACAGTGGTGGTGCCACACAGTTTGAATTCAGTTGATTGGATAGATCTGGAGTGGAAGGGTGGTGTCAGTGGTGATGGCCATGAAGCTACTGGATTATCGTGGGGACACATCTGGTTCACTAATGTCCTTTTGGGAAGTAAATCTGCCATCCTTACCTGGTCTGATCAGTGTCAGCTGTGGCTCAGTGGGTAGCACTCTCACCTCTGAGTCAAAAGGTTGTGGGCTCAAGTCCCATTCCAGAGACTTGAGCACAAAAATCTAAGCTGACACTCCAGTGCAGTGCTGAGGGAGCGCTGCAGTGTCGGAGGTGCCATCTTTTGGACGAGACGTTAAATGAAAGCCTCGTCTGCTCTCTCAGGTGGATCTACAAAATCCCATGGCACTATTTCAAAGAAGAGCAGAGAAGTTCTCCCTGGTGTCCTGGGCCAATATTTATCCCTCAATCAACAAAACAAAACAGATTATCTAATCATCTGGTCAGCCCTGGGAAAGCTGGTCCACAACTGTTAAATATAAAAGTCTGTTAAAACCTGAGGCTGCAGCCTTGCTAGCATCTTAACCCTCGAGTGGCGAGTTTGGGGTGAAGGTGCGGCGAGAGATTGTAGAGCGACATGTTCGGGGCCCAGAAGAGTCGAAGGCCCAGGGGCAGCACAGGCCATCCCACACTGCGATGTGTGCACGCGCTAGGTCCATGCAGCAGAGCTGGTCTCCAGTTGTTTTGGGCAATCCTTGCCACTGGAACAAGACCGAGCTCTGTCAAGCCCATGTGGTGGCTGGTGTGCAACGGCCACCACACGTTTAAAAAATCCACACACAGGCATCCTCCACCCTTCAATATGTAGGTCGGGACCTGGAATGTCAGGTCCTTCATTGAAACACCTGTGAACTCATCCCTTTTTGGTGTGGAAGCTACGAGGGACCGCCTAAGAAGAAGCATATTAAAATTTCCTGCCCACCCCACTCCTGCCTCTACTCGCCCCAATCTACTCTGGTTAAACCAGAATCAGGCGCATTGATGGCTTGTTGGGATCGTTTTTCAGATCTTTCAAAATGCAACCCCGTTTACCCCCTCCTATGTAACTCTATGTAAAAGTCTGTTTTCGCCTGCGGATCTATCAGCTACTTGGCCCTGTTGCTGCTTTCTATCTCACTGGAAGATAAATTGAAACCAACATTTTCAGCCTCCAAATAGAAACTTAACAGCTGAAAGCAAAAAGTAAATAAAAAGAATTAACCCTTCCCTTACCCTATTGAAGCCAAACCTCTAGCATCCATTCCTACCCTGCTCTGTTAAAGATGAACTGCAGTTGCCCTGCCCAACCACAGTGTGTTAAGAATGGAAAGGGAAATCTTGCATTTCTGTGGCGCCTTTTGCAACCACTGGATGTCTGGGATGCTTTGCAGCCAATGAAGTGCTTTTTGAAGTGTGGTCACAGTTGTGGTGTGGGAGGCGCGGCGGCCAATTTGCGCACGACGAGCTCCCACAAACAGCAAACAATATGGTGGTGACCGGATAGTTTGTTTTAGTGATGTTGATTGAGGCGTGGGATCTTTTGCGTCCACTTGGGAGAGCAGACGGGGAACTCGGTTTGGCATCTCGCCGAGGGACGGCGCCTTCAACAGTGCAGCGCTCCCTCGGTGCTGCAGTGGAGTGTCAGCCTGGATTTATGTGCTCAAGACTTGGACCCACGACTTTCTGACTCAGAACGCTACCCATGAGCCACAGCTGACACTGATTCTATAAATGCAAGTTGTTGCTGACCCGCGGGTGCCTTTCCATCGGAACAGGAGGAGGCCATTCAGCCCCTCGAGCCTGTTCCGCCATTCAATTAGATCCGAGCGGATCTGTATGTTAACTCCATCTACCCGTCTTGATTCTGTAACCAATAATAACAAAAATATAACAATTTCAGTTTTGAAATTTTCAATTGATCCCTAGTGTCAACAGTTTTGTTTGGGGAGGGGAGATGGGGGGGAAACAGTTCCAGATTTTCACTTGCCTTTCTGTGAAGAAGTCGACCCTGACTTCACCCATTGAACTCCCCTAGCTCAATTTGTAAGGTTACTTCTCCACCCCCACCCCAGCCCCACTGTATTGAAGTTTTTTGGCAGGTACCCTTCCTGTTGTTTTAAAGGTAGGCACCAAAGGTCATAGGTTACTTCGACAGCACTTCCCAAACCCACGATCTCTACTACCTAGAAGGACAAGGGCAGCAGGCGTATGATAATACCATCACCTCCAAGTCACACACCATCATTACTTAGAAATATATCGACCATTCCTTCATCGTCGCTGGATCAAATCCTGGAACTCCCTCCCTAACAGCACTGTGGGAGTGCCTTCGCCACATGGGACTGCGGCGGTTAGGGGGAAGCGGCTCACCACCACCTTCTTGGGAGCAATTGGGAATGGGCAGTGGATGCTGGCCCTGCATCCCGTGAACAAATAATAAAAAGGTGAGCCCTTTTGTGGTGGGGCAGGGGGAGGAATCGCAGGGTGATGAAGAGACACAAGTAGGAAAACTCTGGCTTATAGGTGTGAAATTAGGAAACATAAGAACATAAATAGGAGCAGGAGTAGGCCGTTTAGCCCCTTGGACCTGCTCCGCCATTCAGTGGGATCATGGCTGATCTGATAATGAGCTCAGCTCCACTTCCCTGCCTGATCCTCATGACCCTTTACTCCCTTATCGCTCAAAAATCTGTCTATCTCCACCTTGAATATATTCAATGACCCAGCCTCCACAGCTCTACAGATTTGCAACCCTCTGAGAGAAGAAATTCCTCCACATCTCAGTTTTAAATGGGCGATTCCTTATTCTAAAACTACTTCTAGATTCCCCCATGAGTGGAAATATCCTCTCTGCATATACCTTGTCGAGCCCCCTCATTATCTTATGTTTCAATAAGATCAGCTCTCATTCTTTTGAACTCCAATGAGTACAGACTCAACCTGCTCAACCTTTCTTCATAAATCAACCCCTTCATCTCAGTAATCAGCTGAGTGAACCTTCTCTGAACCGCCTCCAATGCAAGTATGTCCCTCCTTAAACTATACGCAGTACTCTAGGCATGGCCTCATCAATACCCTGTACAGTTGTCCGGGTCGGGGCTATAAAAGGAGTGGCGTGCGGCGGCCCTGGAACGGCGTGGCGGCCACGACCTGTGAGAGACCATCTGCGGCAGGTCGGGGCCATAAATGGAGCAGCGTGCGGCGGCCCTGGAGGGCGACGGCTGTGAAGAGGGCGACTGGATTGCACGTCACTATAACCCAGGTCGGTGATTGGAGCTTGGGCAGGTACAGCAGGAGTGGCGTGGTCGGGCTGAAGGAGAGGCGTGAGTTTGGGGCCCAGAAGAGGCATGGGCCCAGGGGCAGCACGGGTCAGCCTACACTGCGATATGTGTGCGCACTAGGTCCGTGCAGCAGAGCTGGTCTCCAGTCGTCTTGGTTAACCCTTGCCACTGGACCAAGACTAAGCTCTGTCAAGCCCTTGTGGTGGCTGGTGTGCAATGGCCACCACATGTTAAAAAAATCCACGCACAGGCATCTTCCACCCTTCAATATGCTGTTCAGGTCCTGGAATATTAGGTCCTTCATTGAAACACCTGTGAACTCACTGAACTCATCCTTTTTGGCGTGGAAGCAAATCATCCTCGATTCGAGGGACCGCCTAAGAAGTGGTGCCACACATCATGATGGAAGGAGTCCTCAGTGTGAAGATGGGACTTTGTCTCCACAAGGACTGTGTGGTGGTCACTGCTACCAATGTTGTCATGGACAGATGCATCTGGGACAAGTAGATTGATGAGGATGAGGTCAAGTAGGTTTTTCCCTCGTGTTGGTTCTGTCACCACCTGCCGCAGGCCCAGTCTAGCAGCTATGACCTTCAGGACTCGGCCAGCTTGGTCAGTAGTGGTGCTACTGAGCCACTCTTGGAGGGACAGTGCCAGTGGGACAGGACATACCCAGGGATGATGATGGAGAAGTCTGAATATTGGCTGAAAGTTATGATTCTGTAAGTATGACTATGTCAGGCTGTTGCTTAACTAGTTTGTGAGACAGCTCTCCCAATTTTGGCACAAGACCCCAGATGTTAGTGAGGTCGCTTATAAAAATTGAAAAGCGTAATGGATCCAAAACTGACTCTTGGGGAACACCACTGCAAACCACCTCCCAATCTGAAAAACATCCATCCACACTACCCTTTGCTTCCTGCCACTGAGCCAATTTTGTACCCGTATCACCACTTTCCCCTTAATTCCATGGGTTTGCATCTTCTTAATAAATGTGGGACATTGTCGATTGCCTTCCAAAGGTCCATATGTACATCTACTGCATGACCTCGATCAACCTTTTCTGTTACCTCATCAAAAAATTCAATTAAATTAGTCAAACAGAATTTGCCTTTAACAAATCCATGATTCACCCATTCCTTTCCAAGTGAAAGTTTTTTTGTCCCTGATAATGGTTTCCAATAACTTCCCCACCACCGATTAGTGGGTAGTAATCTGGACAAGAGTCCTGGTCACCTTTTCTGCTCCATAGCTGATGGCATTGAAGGCAATTATATTGTTCCCTCAGCTTTCCTGGTCCTAGTCTCAGTCTTATGCGAAACAATGGAAGAGCAGGACTGAAGTATGCTGAACACCTGCAGTAATACCTCATGCCAGTAATGGAAGGGTTAGGTAACTTTTTTCTTGAAACCTTATCCTCATGCAAAACAGCTTTATCTGTGTCTTTATTTACTGCTCCTACAATCTCTGCCCACCTCTGCTTTTTGTCCTCAGTTTGTCTCCCCACTTGCTCTATCTCCATTGTTATCACTATCCACTTTGTATTGCTCCAGATCCCTAGTACACACCAAATAACACTTTTGATCAAACCTTACCCATCAGCATGTTTCCTTCTGTTTGCCCTTTCAAATGGTCTGGAATTATGCAAAGGTTAGTCGCAGCACACAATCAGCTCGCCTATGGTAAGCCCCAGGAGTGGGGGAGGGTTGAATGGACTATAAAGAGGTTGTGGGGGCAGTAATCGCGACTCCTGTGGGTGAGCATAAACTGCTCCATCTGACTCAAAAAAAGTGATTTTATATTTTAAAAAAATCTAACATTTATTTTTGGTTGATGGCCTGAGAACAATGCTGAGCAGGACAGGTCCGACCTCTGCCCGATCATGAGTTGAACAATTTGTCAAAGGAGTCCTTTAACAGACGTTAGCCCCCTTGGATATGTAAATTAAGGGTCTAATGCCTGTTTTACGTGTCCACCTGGGACAGCTAAAAAATGGGCTCTGTGAATTTGGCAGTGGGACTAATGCCTGCGCAGACAGGACGCAGAGCATCACATTGCTAAATGGGTATGCTTTGCACCTGTTTTACACAACAACAACTTGTATTTATATAGCACCTTTAACGTAGTGAAACATACCAAGGCACTTCACAGGAGTATTTTGAGATAATAAATGTGATGCCGAGCTGCCTTAGTAGAAATTAGTACAGAAGACCAAAAGCTTGGTCAAAGAGGTATGTTTTAAGGAGTGTCTTGAAGGAGGAAAGAGAGGTAGAGAGGCAGAGAGGTTTAGGCAGGAAGTTTCAGAGCTTGGGGCCAAGGCAACAGAAGGCATAGCTACCAATGGTTAAGTGATTATAATGGGGTTTTGGGGTTGGAGGAGATTACAGAGATAGGGAAGGGCAATGCCATGGAGAGATTTGAAAATAAGGATGAGAATTTTGGAATTGAGGTATTGCTTAACCGGAAGCCAATGTAGGTCAGCGAGCACAGGGGTGATGGGTGAGCAGGGCTTGGTGTGAGTTAGGACACGGGCAGTTTTGGATCACCTCTAGTTTACATAGGGTAAAATGTGAGAGGCCAACCAGGAGTGTGTTGGAATAGTCAAGTCTAGAGGTAACAAAGGCATGGATGAGAGCTTCAGCAGCATATGAGCTGAGACTGGAGATGTTATGGAGGTGTAAATAGGCGGTCTTAGTTACGCTGCAGATATGTGGTCGAAAGCTCATTTCAGGGTCAAATATGACACCAAGTTTGCGAACAGTCTGGTTCAGCCTCAGACCGGATAGAGTCAGTGGCTGGGGAACGGAGTTTGTGGTGGGGATCGAAAATAATGTCGGTCTTCCTCATATTCATTTGGAGAAAATTTCTGCTCATCCAGAACTGCATGTTGGACAAGCAGTCTGACAATTTAGACACCCGAAAAACAGGCACAATGCATACCAATTTCTACCACATTAATTGCTTGTTTGCTACTATGCAACAACAGACTGGAAAGGCTTTTCATTATAGCAGAGTGAAAGTGAAAAAAGTGGAAAAACAGGCTTGGAATGTCGTTTTCCCCCGGAATCAGGAGTGGGGATCGTGATGCGCTCACAACTGCACCCATTAGAAGGACTGCAGGCAGCACACTAAACTTTGTGCTGCTTGCTCATTTCATTGATTGTGGCGTTCAGCCCAGTGCCGAATGCTGCTGAGTGGCTGAACGCACAGCAGGGGCCCAAGTTCATGAGAGGCTCACACCAATTAAAGCTAGCCTGCACTGCTTAAAGGCAGTCTGCAACTCTTAAAGGGGAGGTGCAGTCTGCGGCAACAGATCATTAAATTGGCTGAGGAAGACAGTGGAAAAGAACTATTAATGATGGCACACCAGGGGAGAGAGCGTGCATCAAGGTTCTCTGATGCAGCACTGGAGGCCTTGGTGCAGGAGGTCAATAGGAGGAGAGAGGTCCTCTTTCCATAATGGGCCAGGAGGCCCTCCAGGCAACAAACCAAAGTGTAATGGGAGTAGATAACCATGGTGCTGAATGTCAGCAGTGTAGCGACAAGGACATGGAAGGAGTGTAGAAAGATGTTTAATGACCGCACATGAGTGGTCAAGGTCAGCGGATTCATCTTCAAATACCACATCCCACCATCTGCACCACAAGGCTCACACACTGCTCAATGCACTCCACCCAATCACTCACCTTCCAACAATCTCTATCAAACACGACTCATACCACACATTCATAGCTTAATCTCACCCTCACACACTTAGCACTGCTGCAAGCCTCACACACACATCTCACAGCTTGCACACACATAGCTATTCAACCATGACAGGCACATCACCCAAACACATTGCACCACATTCACTGACACACTTCACATTCTCTTGCAGGCAAAGGTGATGCTTAACTGGCACCAGCTAAACTGGCAGGGGTCAGGCTCGCCTGCATTATCTCACCCCCAAGGAGGAGATGGCGCTGATTATTCTTGGGAAGGGCATGGCTAGCCCATGGCCAGCAGTGGAGCTAAAAGAATATAAGATGCCGGTATCATCATATGTTATATCCTTCAGTCATCTCACTTCCCCCTCATCCTATGTCTCTTCTGATTTACAAACTGCACCTGGTGTAAGCATGCACCTCTTGCTTTCCGCCCCTCTCTTCAACACAACCAGCTCAGATACTGGCACTGCATGAAGTTTAGAGGGTAGGTTATATGTGGGATCTGCACATGGTGAGTCACCGGGGATAAGTGGGCTGCAACCAGGGCCGGGGGAAAAGGGTAGCGCAGGTGCCAGCTCCCCGGAGGGCAAGGTCACACACGAGTTCTGCTGCAGAGGTCTCAGATGAGGGCTTCGATGGGGTAGCCTACAGAAGAACGCCGATGGGTATGCACAACAAAATGTTTGGTGCATTGGCAGGCCAGCCAGAAAGCCTTACAATGTCAAGGACCATGGAGGAGTTCGGCACCAACCTTGCACAGGGCTTTGTGCAGAGCTTGGAATCCATGGTTTCCTGTGTGGAAGGGTGGGCAGATCCATTAGCACACTTGTGGACCCAACCGTCATGCAGCATCTGATGGCTGATGCCTCAGCTTCTATTTCAGTGCAAGCAGAAGCCACCCAACATCTAAGTGCTGCAGTGGAAGCTCAAACTTCTGTCATGCAAGCTCAGAGTGCTCCCATGCAGGCTCATGAAATTACCGGATTGTTGTAAAAACCCATCTGGTTCACTAATGTCTTTAGTGATGGAAATCTACCATCCTTATACGCTCTGGTCTAAAGAGAGAATATGAGAAGGTCTAGATAGGTTTATAGTGCATGTGTGTAAACACATGAAGTGTGGTAAATAAGGTTGGTGAGCTGCAGTCGCAAATAGCCACATGGGAATATGATGTGATGATAATAGACCTGGCTTAAAAAAGATAGGATTGGGTATTAAATATTCCTGGATATAAGGTGTTCAGGAAAGATAGAGAAGGAAAGAAAGGAAGTGGGGTGGCAGTATTGATTAAGGCCAATATTACAGTGCTGGAGAGAGAGGATGTCCTGGAGGGATCAAAAACAGTATCTATTTGGTTCGAGTTGAGAAACAATACAGGTGCTATTACACTATGAGGTGTATTCTATAGGCCACAAATTAGTGAGAAGGATATAGAGGAGCTAATTTGTAGGGAAATTACAGAGAGGTGCAAGAACTATAGAGTCGTGATAATGAAGGACTTCAATTATTCTAATATAGACTGGAAAAGTAATAGTGTAAAGGGCAGAGATGGGGTAGATTTCTGGTGTGTTCAGGAAAACTTTCTTGATCAGTACGTTTCCGGCCCAATGAGGAAGGAGGCATTGCTGGATCTTGTTCAGTGGGGGAACATTTAGGGAACAGTGATCATAGTATCAAAAGATTTAGATTAGCTATGGAAAAGGACAAAGAGTAATCTTGAGTAAAAATACTTAATTAAAGGAGCGCCAATATCAATGGTTTGAGAACGGATCTGGCCCATGTAAATGGGAATCAAAGATTGGCAGGCAAAACAATCAAACAATGGGCTGCCTTTAAAGAGGAGATGGTTCGGGTACAGTTGAGGTACATTCCCACAAGGGGGAAATGTAGGGCAACCAAAGCCTAAGCTCGGTGGACGAAAGAAATAGCAAATGTAAGATGAAGCTGACAAAGGAGGCTTATGACAGATGTCAGGTTGAGAATACAAGTAAGAACCAGGCTGAATGTGGAAATTTCAGAGGGGAAGTGAAAAAGGAATAAGAGGGGCAAAGAGACAGTATCAAAATAGACTAGCAGCTATCATAAAAGGGAATCCAAAAGTCTTCTATAGGCATATAAATAATAAAGGGAGTAACTATTTGTACTGTGTTTTTTCTGTGCATGTGTCTGTCAAGCTCCGTCCCCTCATGCCTCCCGCCTCGACCGGAAGTGCCGGACCGGAAGTGCAGCCCCACTCCCATTCCACATGGCCGAGAGCGGTGGTGGAAAGCTGAGCGGGCCGGCGGACGGCCGATAGCGGCATCAGGGGACTGAGAGTGGTGGCAGGCAGAGAAGCGGTGGCGGGGGGGCGGAGAGGGTCCGCGGGGGGCTGAGAGAGGTGGCGGATGGCCAGGAGGACCGGCGGGGGACTGATAGGGCCTGCTGGCAGCTGAGAGCGCTGGCAGGGGGCTGAGAGCGGCAGCGGGCAGTGAAGCGGCGGGGGGCTGAGGGGGGTGGAAGAGAGAAAGAGACTGGGAGAGGAAGAGAGAGACTGTGGGGGGAGAAAGGGAGAGAGAGAGAGACTGGGCAAGAGGGAGAGAGAGAGAGAGACTGGGGATGAAGAGAGATAGAAGCTGGGAGAGAGAGAGAGAGAGAGAGAGACTGGGGGGCAGAGAGACAGGTGGGAGGGGGCGGGGAGAGACACTGGTGGGGGGAGATCAGAAGGGAGAGAGGGAACTCAGGGAATACGGATCATGTTCTTCCAACCCCCTACAAAGGACATCGTTGGAGTGGATGAAATCCAGAAGTCACAGCATTGCCACTATTCACTTCATATCCAATAAACAATCCGTACACAATGCCCCATCTATGGTGGGGTGGGGGGGGTGGGGGGGGGTTAAGGGGGGGGGTTAAGCATTTGCGCTGGTATAAGGGACTTTGGCTGGGAGAGGGATGCACTTGCACTGAGGTAACACACTTTGGCTGGGGGAGGCATGCACTTGGACTGGGGTAAGGCACTTTGGCTGGCCCTTGCTTTCTTCTGGGGAGCTTGTCCTCTGTCACTTCAGGAAGTTAAAGTGGATCAAGTTACAATCTGTAAAGTCAGTGAGACCTTGGGATGGGCGGTTCCAGTTACACATTTCAGTGAAACTTCAGGTTGTGGCTTATCCTCCAAGGGAACCAATCATAGACAAAGGGTGGAGCATGGTGGCCATTTTCACAGTACAAATAAGCACGTCCAATAATATAAGGGTAGTAAGAGGAAGGAAGGGCTGATTAGGGACCAAAAAGGAGACCTATGCATGGAGGCAGAGGGTAGGACTGAGATACTAAATGAGTACATTGCATATGTCTTTACCAAAGAAGAAGGTGCTGCAAAAGTCATAGTGAAAGAGAAGGCAATGGAGATGGTGGATGGGATAAAAATTTATAAAGAAGAGGGAGTAGAAAAGTTGGCTGTACTTAAAATGAAATAAGTCACCAGGACCTTTCCTCATAAGACAACCTCTTCATCCCAGGAATCAACCTTGTGAACCATCTCTGAACTGCCTCCAATGCAAGTATACCCTTCCTTAAATAAGGAGACCAAAACAGTACACAGTACTCTAGGTGTGGTCTCACCAACACCCTGTACAGTTGTAGCAAGACTTCCCTACTTTTATGCTCCATCCCCCTTGCAATAAAGACCAACATTCCATTTGCTTTCCTAATTACTTGCTGTATCTGCATACTAACTTTTTTGTGTTTCTTGTATGAGGACACCCAGATCCCTCTGTACCACAGAATTCTGTAGCCTCTCCATTTAAATAATATTTTGCTTTTCGATTCTTCCTACCAAAGTGGATAACCTCACATTTTTCCACATTATACTCCATCTGCCAAAGTTTTGCCCAGTCACTTAACTTATCTACATTCCTTTGCAGACTCTTTGTGTTCTCTTCACAACTTGCTTTCCCACCTATCTTTGTATCATCAGCAAATTTGGTTACAATACACTTGATCCTTTCATCCAAGTCATTAATATAGATTGTAAATAGTTGCGGCCCCAGCACTGATACCTGTGGCACCCCACTAGTTACTGTTTGCCAACTGAAAATGTCCCATTTATCCCGACTCTCTGTTTTCTGTTAGTTAGCCAATCCTCTATCCATGCTAATATATTACCCCCAACACCATGAGCTCTTATCTTGTGTAATAACCTTTTATGTGGCACTTTATCGATTGCCTTTTGGAAATCCAAATACACTACAGCTACTGGTTCCCCTTTATCCAGCCTTCTTGTTACATCCTTAAAGAATTCTAATAAATTTGTCAAACACAATTTTACTTTCATAAAACTATACTGACTCTGCTTGATTGTGTTATGATTTTCTAAATGTCCTGCTACTACTTCCTTAATAATGGATTCCAACATTTTCCCAACGACAGATATTAGGCTAACTGGCCTATAGATTCCTGCTTTCTGCCTCCCTCCTTTCTTGAATAGGGGGTGTTACATTTGCGGTTTTCCAATCTGCTGGGACCTTTCCAGAATCTAGGGAATTTTGGAAGATTACAACCAATGCATCCACTATCTCTGCAGCCATTTCTTTTAAGACCCTAGGATGCAGGCCATCAGGTCCAGGGGGAGGTAAGGGTGGAAATTGTGAAGGTTCTGGCCATAATGTTCTAATCCTCCTTAGATACGGGGGTGGTGCCTGAGGACTGGAGATTTGCAAATGTAAAACACTTATTCAAAAGAGGGTATAAGGATAAACCCAGCAACTACAGACTGGCCAGTTTCACCTCAGTAGTGGGGAAGCTTTTAGAAATGATAATCCGAGACAAAGTGTGGATTCATTAAGGAAATTGTATGCATGCTGCCCACGTATGGTTGGATTGCGGAGCGGAGTCATGAGCCAGGTGGTCAGCGGATAGCCTTTGTCACCCAGTAGCCGCTCTCTGGTTCGTGTTGGTGGCTCAAAGACTGAGGGAACAGTGGACTGACGCAGAATAAAAGCATCATGGCTTCTGCCAGGATATTGATCTTTCACCATCATGGTGTGTTGAACATGGTTACACATCAAGTACACATTCAGTGAGAGATAACCTTTTGCGGTTGCGGTATATCTCAACATTTAGATGCAGTGCCAACAAAGCCATGTGTGTGCAATCGATGGCGCCCTGCACCATGGGAAGACCGCTTTCCTGGCAAGGCCACATGTAAGTTCCACATACTTCTCTCTAGTCAGAGAGAAGACAATGAAGTCGCCTTTCCTAGAATAAAGAGAGTTTGTCACCTTTCTTATACAACAGGGAAGTGCAAGATGTTACAGATGTCGCTTGCTCCAGCCTGGAAGGATCCCAATACAAGGCATTCATGGCCATGGTCACTTTCACAGCCATTGGCAGCGCTGGCCTTGCCCTGGTGTAAGGCTGCAGGTCTGGTTGAAAGTGATGACCTCCTTGGGAAAACGCAGGCATCTGACCCACTGTTCCTGGCTCAGGCTGAGGTAAGAGAATTAATTTTGGAAGATTAATGCCTCCTGCATTTCCTGTTCGATGGTGGCGTGGCACTTAAAAAAAATCCAAACTTTATTAAAAAATTGCATGAAACTTCCATTTCCTACGTTTTCAGTTGGAAACATTTAAGCTTGGTGATGCATATTTATGTGTTCTTGACTCCCTCCAAAACTTAGCCTAAAAACAATGGTGTCTTTCTGCGCCGATTTTTTGATGTTCGCTGGTTTTTCTTAAGTGCCCAGGAGGTTTTTTGGGAATGGTAGAGGGTAAAAATTAAACAGAGGGAACTTAATTAAGTAAAGTTAAAATCATAAGAAAGGCTGAAAGTAAAAACAGAAAAGACACGTGCTGCTGAGTACAGGGAAACTGCTGAATTAGACATTCTGAGCATTCTGAGACTTAGCAAGGGTCGTGGCTGAGGTCAAAAGAACGCTCAAGAAGATAAAGCAGCTTATCGCAGAAAAAACAGACAGTTGGGCTAGGTTGGAGACATTAGTTAACGAAAAATAAACTCCAAGGCTAAGATAGGTGTCACATGGAGTGGTAGGAGATAACAGGAAACATAATTGAGAACATCCCAGCTGGTTAAGGGCAGATAGGCCAGGGGAGACGGGGGGGGGGGATGAGTTCACAGACATGAAAATGATGCGGCACATAACTAATCAGATAAAGGGTGCACAGGGGGATGCAACAAAACTTTCTGTCATTAAAATTGTACTAACCACTGTAATCATAGTCGGTAGGCGAAGACTTGTGACGCGTCAGGGAAACAACCAATGGGAAACTTCTGTGCGGAACTTCATAATTTTGTATGTATTTTGACTGTATAAAGACAGTGACCCGACGATTGTTCGAAGAGAGCGGTGGGGATTGTATCCAGTTACGGGACTGGTGTGTGCCGTTTCTCCCTTGATCGATCGAGTGAAAATAAACAACTCTTTTCTCCATATACAGACTTGTGTCGTGTTATATTTAAATACTCCACAACAATTGGTGCTGCGAACAGGATACCTATGGGTGGAAGACAGATGGGCGTATTACAGACCATCACGAGTGAGTATATTTAAATTACCACTCATAATCCAATGCGACATTAAACCGAGGCCTCGTCTACCCTCTCAGGTGGACGTAAAAGATCCCATGGTGCAATTTCGAAGGGGAGTTATCCCCAGTGTCCTGGCCAATATTTATCCCTCAATCAACATCACTAAAAACAGATTATCTGGTCATTATCACATTGCTGTTTGTGGGAGCTTGCTGTGTGAAAATTGGCAGCCACGTTTCCCACATTACAACAGTGACTGCACTCCAAAAGCTTCATTGGCTGTAAAGTGCCTTGAGACGTCGAGTGGTCGTGAAAGGCACTATATAAATGCAAGTCTTTCATTTCTCCTGGCTGTACTGGCTCCTACTGGGAAATGGTTCTATGGCTACCAGTGCTTCTATAGAAACACATTCAAGTTGTCGATCTTTATGTGTGAGTCTGGACAGTGAATGTCAGCAGGTTACAGGGGGTGGTGCATCGTGTCCGTGCCCAATCCGATCCTGTTCCTCTTCTTGGCCGACATCTCCATGTGGGAATTTCCAGCCGGAGCCCTCGGAATGTGATTGGGAACGGGAGTGTGAACTGATTTCTTTCCCCTCCTGCAATAGCCCTAGACCATTGAAGCCAAGCCTGGCACCTCAACCTGTAGTCTGGCTGAGACCAACCACTTCAGCACTGGCTGGGAGTCACGTGCGGGACTGAAAACTTCCACTGCAACATTCCCGGGATGGCAGGACTGACATATGAGGAGAGACTGGATCGACTCGGCCTGTATTCACTGGAGTTTAGAAGGATGAGAGGGGATCACATAGAAACATATAAAATTCTGACGGGACTGCACAGATTAGATGCAGGAAGAATGTTCCCGATGTTGGGAAAGTCCAGAACCAGGGGACATAATCTAAGGATAAGGGGTAAGCCATTTAGGACTGAGATGAGGAGAAACTTCTTCACTCAGAGAGTTGTTAACCTGTGGAATTCCCTCCCGCAGAGAGTTGTTGATGCCAATTCATTGGATATATTCAAGAGGGAGTTAGATATGGCCATTACGGCTAAAGGGATCAAAGGGTTTGGAGAGAAAGCAGGAAAGGGGTACTGAGGGAATGATCAGCCATGATCTTATTGAATGGTGGTGCAGGCTCGAAGGGCCGAATGGCCTACTCCTGCACCTATTTTCTATGTTTCTATGTTTCTATGTAAGCTGTTACAAAATGTTTCAGTTGCCCAGGGTACCTGAATGTGTGAAAAGTCTGTTATGGTGCAAAAGACTTGAGGGTAATTTAAATGCACAAAGAATGGGTTTGTTTAACAAAAGATAAAAACTTCAGCCTTCCTAAAAAAAATTAAAAAAAAGAGAAAATAGAACCGACCCAGAAGCTTCAGCTCTTGTGCTGAGAAATTTGGATGTTCTAATTGGATTACAGTAAAAAAAATGCGTGGCCTTGTTTTTAAAAAATTCGAACGCGCTCACTTACTTGTCAAAAGAAAACTTAAAAATTGATTACATTGGGTTGAAAGATACTAAATGCCTTTTTTTTTTTAAAAGCCTGCGTGGGTTTCTCGAGGGTATAGGCTGGGGGAAGCATCGCCCTCGTTTTTCTTTGTGTAGAATCTTATTTTAAATGACGTGAAAGCTTCTAGCTCAGTAAAAGAGATTTAAATAAAAGATTGGCAGTACAGTATTTGAATTGGGTTTTTGAGATATTTCAGGTGATTCTCCTTGATAAACATTTTGGTTGTATTGGAAAATCTTGGGTTTGGAAACCTTTTTAAAAGAAATAATACTAAACAGTTTAGAAAAAAATACAAAAAAGTTTGTAAACAATTTAAAAATATCATTTTCTCTGATGAGAGACAGTAATGCCGTTTGGGGGAGACGAGATAAGATATGGAAGTAACTTTGGAAATGATTTGTGAGAACTTGAATTGAGAGCACTTGTATGTTAAGATAGTTTATAAATGATCACTTGTTTTTGAAATACAGGAAATCAGACAATCCTGGCCAGAATGGGGTTACGCGCCACACCAAATCGAATGACAGGATTAACCTCCTATGAGCTAATGACTGGATGAGCAATGAAGTTACCCGAGGGGATAGTTACAGGAGAGGCAGAATTAGGACCATTATGAGATAGAATCAGAAAGTATGTGATAGAATTGAGTAAACAGCTGAAAGAGATGCGGCAGGAAGTAAGTGATAGACAAAGGGATGAAGATAAAGATAAGGGGACAAAACACCCGGCGATAGTGCCGGAGGTTGGAGCGAAAGTAAAGGTTAGAGAATTGGCAGGAAAACCTAGATTCGCCCCACGATGGAGCGGACCGTATGAAGTATTAATCACTGGTGACACATGTGCGTGTATAAATATGAAAGGTGGGGGCTGATGGGAACATTGCTCTCAGCTGAAAGAATATAAGGGTATGGCTGATGGCAGAACCTAAGATACTCCCAGTAACCTACTCCTTAAAATACACCTTAGAGTATAAGGAATGGAGGGTTGCATTGATAGATGGACTTTTCGGGGGACTAAGATTAATATTTTCAATACTAGGGGTACTTGCCATAATGAAATGGATCTGGGAAAGGTTACATGTCCGGAGAAACGGTGCAAATGATCCGATAGAAGTAGAAATGGTAAGAATCTAACTAAAAACCTGGAATATCCAGGATGTGTTTTATCAACAGTATATAAACGTGATCACCACCGCCCTTATGATTCTACAAGGACAAGCTACAAGGCTGCCCCTAGGGGGCCCAGAAGCATATACCCACACGGAAGGGTATAACAACTATGTAAAGCAGCCCCTAGGGGGCAGCATCCAAGTGTCAGGAGCATTTATCTTGAAGCCAGAAGATGAGTGGGTAACAAAATGTTTCCTGAACATTGTAAACCAGGGGAATTAACCTTGGGAAAGCGCACAGTAGTTAAACCTGGAACAGAAGTAATAGTACATTGTCCGGACCCAGACAGGGACACAGTCTTAGAGCTGTCCTCATTAAAAGTGATAGAATGGGTCATATATCAGGAAGAGAGAAAGTGTTCAGTTCCAGCAGTGATGATTTATTAGCAAAAATGTATAATCATGTCCCCAGGACCAACAACACTATCACCAATTACTTGCCCCCTCCTTACTGAAGGTCCGGCTGGCGGATTGGTGACGAGATCGGAGGGAATGTTGTTATTTGACAATGTGCAGCAGGAAATGTTACCTGTGATCAGAAAGTTAACAGACCTATACCTGCCAGAAAAGTGTAGCCCCAAGACTAAAGCATTGTACACACGGTTGCTAGACATAATCCTGAGAAAAGCTAGTGACGCATCAGGAGCGAGGGAATATCACAAGCAGCTGAGATACAAGTGCAAAAGACAGAAGGGGTATACCCGAGCAAAGCTACAAGCTAGGGATCAGGTCAAATTGTTGCAGAATGAATACCTGACATGATTTGTGGGTGCTCCCAACCTATCGCCTGATCTCCGAGACCGGGGCGGAGTACACGCGAATCAGACAAGGTGAATTATTGGTCATGGTGGGGTATTTGGGGTAACCATATGACCAATTGGGGGATTGTAGAGGGGCAAAATTAATCAGAGGGAACTTAATTAAGTAAAATTAAAATCATTAGAAAGGCTGAAAGTAAAAACAGAAAAGACACGTGCTGCTGAGTACAGGGAAACTGCTGAACTAGACATTCTGAGACTTAGCAAGGGTTATGGCTGAGGTCAAAAGAACTCTCAAGAAGATAAAACAGTTTATTGCAGAAAAACCAGACAGTTGGGCTAGGTTGGAGACATTAGTTAACAAAAAATAAACTTTAAGACTAAGATAGGTATCACATGGAGTGGTAGGAGATAACGGGAAACAAAAGATAATTGGGAACATCCCAGCTGGTTAAGGACAAATAGGTCGGGGGGGAGTTGTTCACAGACATGAAAATGATGCGGCACATAACTAAGCAGATAAAGTGCGCACAGAGGGATGCAACAAAACTTTCTGTCATTATAACTGTAATAACCAATGTAATCATAGGCGAAGACTTGTGACGCATCAGGGAAATAATCAATGGGAAACTTCCGCGTGGAACTTCATAATTTTGTATGTATTTTGACTGTATAAAGACAGTGACCCGACGATTGTTCAGTGAGAGCGGTGGGGGTTGTATCCAGTTACGGGACTGGCACGAGCCATTTCTCCCTTGATCGATCGTGAAAATAAACAACTCTTTTCTCCATATACAGACTTGTGTCGAGTGTTATATTTAAATACTCCACAACAATGGTCACATACACTGCCCTAGGCGAAATGTAAGTTGGCCAAACTTGCATAATTTTGAAAAACTGCCGTAGATATCAGGTATGACCCACTATGACGCAAAAAAAAAAAAAAAAATCGTAACTAACTGAGTTACACTGGCGCACAATTTTTGGGGAAACTTGGATTTTAAAATTTAGGCCAAAAAAAGTGGCACGCGCTAAAAAAAAGTAGCAAATCACTGGGTAAAATTGAGCCCTAGGGATTAAATCTTGGACCTCCTTGCTCTGTATGACTTAATAATATACTTAAGGACACATTTATTCAGTGAGCCATTGGGGAAAGCTGCACTGAGATTTTGATGTCCTTGGGGACAGAATTTCTTGGTTTGGTATCACTTTCAATGAAACTTAAAATGAAAGTTTAAAAAAAAAGAACTGAAATTCTATAAAACAACAGATGTGGACTATTGAAGCCCTCATAAACATAACATAAGAGAAATGTTTGTGAAGCTTCAGCAATAATTCACTGTGAAATTGTAGGCTGTTTCCTTTGACAGCTTCATCCTTCAAGTTTGTTCAATTTCTCTGAGAGCTGTTGCAGAATTAAGTCATAAAATTGTTCTTTCAGAAGCAAGGGCCCACTGAATTGCGAAACATGACTGTGTATCAGCTATGATTGGTGTTATTATTTTTTTTATTCATTCATGAGATGTGGGCGTCATTGGCAGCATTTATTGCCCATCCCTAATTGCCCTTGAGAAGGTGGTGGTGACCTGCATTCTTGAACCGCTGTGGTCCGTGAGGTGAAGGTCTTAGTATACTTCTTTGTAGTGGTTTGACTGAGTGGCTTGCTCGGCAATTTCAGAGGGCAGTTAAGAGTCAACCACATTGCTGTGGTTCTGCAGTTACAAAGAGGTCAGACCAGGTTTCCTTCCCTAATGAACATTAGTGAATCAAATGGGTTTTTATGACAATCCGATAGTTTCATTGTCAACATTACTGATACGAGCTTTTTATTCCAGATTTATTTAATCAACTGAATTTAAATTCCCCAGCTTTGAACTCATGTCTCCAGATCATTAGTCCAGGCTTCTGAATTACTAGTCCAGTAACATTCATCCCGCAGCATGCTACCCGCCACCACCTCAGTGAGACCCCAACACTGGTAGAAAAAGCCATAAGACAGCTTAAAGATAAAAAGACTACGGTGCGGACGGAATCCCTGCTGAGGCATTGAAATATGGCGGAGAGGCACTGCTGGCACGAATGCATAACCTCATCTCTCTCATCTGGAGGGAGGAGAGCATGCCGGGGGATCTCAGAGATCCAGTAATTGTGACTATCTTTAAAAAAGGGGACAAGTCCAACTGCGGCAACTACAGAGGATTCTCCCTGCTATCAGCCACTGGGAAAGTTGTCGCTAGAGTCCTCCTCAACCGTCTTCTTCCCGTGGCCGGGGAGCTCCTCCTGGAGTCACAGTGTGGATTTTGTCCCCTACGGGGCACAACGGACATGATTTTTGCAGCGCGACAGCTACAGGAAAAATGTAGGGAACAGCGCCAGCCCTTATACATGGCCTTCTTTGACCTTACAAAGGCCTTTGACACTGTCAACTGCGAGAGCCTATGGAGCGTCCTCCTCTGTTTCGGATGTCCCCAAAAGTTCGTCACCATCCTCCACCTGCTCCATGACGACATGCAGACTGTGATCCTTACCAACGGATCCATCACAGACCCAATCCATGTCCGGACCGGGGTCAAACAGGGCTGCATCATCGCCCCAACCCTGTTCTCAATCTTTCTCATCGCCATTCTCCACCTCACAGTCAACAAGCTTCCCGCTGGAGTGGAATTAAACTACAGAACCAGTGGGAAGTGGTTCAACCTGCGCCGTCTCCAGGCCAGATCCAAGACCACCCCAACCTCTGTCGTCGAGCTACAGTATGCGGACGACGCCTGCGTCTGCATACATACAGAGGCTGAACTCCAGGACATAGTCGACATATTTACTGAGGCGCACGAAAGCATGGGCCTTACACTAACCATCCGTAAGACAAAGGTCCTCCACCAGCCTGTCCTCACTGCACAGCACTGCCCCCCAGTCATCAAGATCCATGGCGCGGCCCTGGACACCGTGGACCACTTCCCATATCTCGGGAGCCTCTTATCAACAAGAGCAGGCACCGACGACGAGATCCAACACCGCCTCCAGTGTGTCAGTGCAGCCTTCAGCCACCTATGGAAAAGAGTGTTTGAAGACCAGGCCCTCAAAACTGCCACCAAGCTCATGGTCTACAGGGCTGTAGTAATACCTGCCCTCCTGTATGTCTCAGAGACATGGACCATGTACAGTAGACACCTCAAGTTGCTGGAGAAATATCACCAACGATGTCTCCGCAAGATCCTACAAATCCCCTGGGAGGACAGGTGCACCAACATCAGCGTCCTCGTCCAGGCCAACATCCCCAGCATTGAAGCACTGACCGCACTCGATCAGCTCCGCTAGGCAGACCACATAGTCCGCATGCCAGACACGAGACTCCCAAAACAAGTGCTCTACTCGGAGTTCCTTCATGGCAAACGAGCCAAAGGTGGGCAGCGGAAACGCTACAAGGACACCCTCAAAGCCTCCCTGATAAAGGGCGACATCCCCACTGACACCTGGGAGTCCCTGGCCCAAAACCGCCCTAAGTGGAGGAAGTGCATCCGAGAGGGTGCTGAGCACCTTGAGTCTCAACGCCGAGAGCATGCAGAAATCAAGCGCAGGCAGCGGAAAGAGCGTGTGGCAAACCAGTCCCACCCACCCCTTCCCTCAACGACGATCTGTCCCACCTGTGACAGAGTCTGTGGCTCTCGTATTGGACTGTTCAGCCACCAAAGAACTCACTTCAGGAGTGGAAGCAAGTCTTTCTCCATTCCGAGGGACTGCCTATGATGACGATGATACTAATGTATCCTCTGGATCTGTTAGATAAAGATAAAGGTGTAAAGTAGGTACATTAATAAATAGAATAAGATATATAGATAAGATAAATATGTATTATAAAGAATTATTTTGAGCTAAAGTAGGGTTTTCAGGTTGAAACACTTCAGAAAGACACACAGATGTATTAGACAGGTTTTTAGCACAGTAGGGAGGAGTATGAGAAAGGAAAGTCAATAGCGCAATGGATAGTGTAGATAAAGCCTTTCGCAATAAAGATAGGAGGAGATAAGAGGGTCAAAATTCAGGGTCTCAAAGATACCTGTTAATGCCCGTTTGCGGTGGTCGTTCCTAAAAATCGAATGGCCGCCACTCTGGGGTCAACAGGCGAATCTGATCTAAATTCAGGTCCAGGATTTTTCGGCCTGGACCCCATCCTGCCCAAGTAGATGCATTGCCAAATTAAAATAAAATAAATACTGGCGGCCCAGTGACCAAACCAAAAAAATGATCGAATCTCTCCCCTTTAACGGAGGGGAGAGAGTGTCATGACGCACATGCGCTATGACGTCACCACGTTGATTGACAGCAGCGGATGGCCCCACCGACCCATTTTCAGCCAGTCAGCCTGGCTTTGAGTCATTATGATCCATTTCCTGTAGGACTTTGAAAAAAATTCAAAATCCTGAAAATGGATCTACTCACCGCACCAAGAGTTGCAGCGGTGAGCACCAATTAAAAACTCATAGGTGCGCCAGCTTTCTGGTGCACCTGAATTTCAGCCCCAAGATATCAAAGACAAACAAAAAAAATGGTAACAGTGAACCTTAACACTAAATGATAGCAGCTGTATCAACAGCATACACACAGAACATGATGACATATGGTTCCTGTGGTGTCCTTGCACCTTACTCTAGAATCACACGAGGCATGTACTGCAGACAAAGTCACTACGTGACCTGAACCTTTATTCCCAGGACCAAGGAGTGCGGACCCTGCGTGGGACCTCCCTTTATATACCTGGGTGACCAGGTGAGGAGTGTCTCCCACAAGTTCATCCCCTGTGGTCAAGGTGTGCATTACTCAGGTGTATACAGTGTACAGTGTTGTTACATAAGGTTACCGTTATGTGAAGGTTACAAACATGACAGTACCCACATTTTTCCTACACAATGAAACATGTAAAAGTCACAAAACACTGAAGCTCCTGGGGACTATTGATGTAGTCTTGCTGAGGCTAACACAAACAATCAAGACAACGAGGTTGCGATCTCCTGAAGGAGTCTTTGGTATGTGTGTACCAAGTATGTGCCTCTATCTCATATACACTGCACATAGGGGTTGTATTTTATTATTTCACTGACTTGATTTAATAAAGAGAGTTTTCAGTTGTTCCTAATCCTTGAACTTGTATTAGAGGCAAAGGGTGTATGACAATATCCTAGAGTATCTCTACATAAAGGCAATAGGGATATATAAAAATATCCTATATAAACCCAACAAGAGGTACTTGCATTCATGTAGCTTCTTATCATGTTGAAACATCACAAAGCACTTTCACATAATGCATTTATGTTAAAGTGCAGTAACTTTGTTACATAGGAAAATACTGCAGCCAACCTGTATTTGAAATGTTCCACAAGTATCAATGAAATTAATGAGCAATTAATTATTATTTGTGATAGTGGTTAAGAGAGAAAAGTTAGCCAGGACACCAGCTAGTGCTATGGCAACTGTACCATCCACCTGAACAGGCATATAGGTCTTTGGCTTAATGGTTTTTCTGAGAATGGCTTCTCCAACAATGCCAATCTCTTGCAGTACTGCAGTGGAGTGACAGCCTAAGCTAATTTTCTATTGGTCGGCAGCTGTTGGCTCCTGCAACAAGGATCTCACAAAGCCAGTGGCCACATTAAAATAATTTTTAGACCTGTCACCAGAAAGCCCAGTTTTTACTGAATGTTCCTGACTGCTACTGGTTTACTTGGGGTTAGTAAATATGCTGCTTCAGCGAAAACAGCACACATGGTGGTGACAGCGTTACACAATGTTGTGATGTCTCTTGTCTGCTCATATGCACTTGCCAAAATATCACAGCCAGTCTGTATGTGTGTGTAATGGCAGGTCAGCACAATGCAACTCTAGATCACATGCTCCAGTCTGGTGCAGCAGAGGCAAGAATGCTAATAATGAGTGAAGCCGATACACCATTGTTTTGTAGTAATAATGAAAGATTTCCATTTATTCAGTACTGCCCTGGTGCCTTTCACAATAGAGGAACAGGAAAAGACAAAGCCAACCAATTTACAAACAAAACAGCAAAGCTGCATGATTCTGGAATTGTGTAGATAACAACAACAACTTGCATTTACATTGTGCCTTTAAAGTAGGAAGGCATCCCAAGGCGCTTCATGGGAGCATAATCAGACAAAAATTGACACCAAGCTCAAGAAGGAAACATTAGTACATGTGACCAAATGCTTGGTCAAAGACATAGTTTTTAAGAAAGTTCTTAAAGAAGTTTTAAGGAGGGAATTCCAGAGCTTAGAGCCCAATTGAAAAAAGTAATATAGCCCTTATTCTTGCTGAGTGGCAGAACAGGCTCGAAGGGCCAAAGGGCCTCCTGCAGCTCCTGTTTCTTATGTTCTTATGTTCTTACCACCACCTGGGCAATAGAAAATGCAGCAGGAGGATGAACATGAAGAGGAGGAAGAGCAGGAGAGGCATCGAACACCGTTGCCTATATATGCCGGAGCTCTCAGAGAGCAGCTCATTGAAGCTAAACCATCCGTCCCATCCCCCATAGACCAACAGTCCTACATTACTTATCCACAACATCCTTCTACCACCATCTGATTGCCTTCCTTCAGTCCAACCTTATAGCTCTTGTATTCACTTCACTACAAATATAAACACCATCACCAAATCGAGAACAAAAAACAAATTTATCAAATACCTCAATTACATCTGTATTCAACAGTTAACAGAAATAATTAAGAAGCACACTTGTTGTCAGCCCTTAGTGCCTATCTTGTATGCTCCTTTCCCCATCCTATGCTCCGATTAAATGCTTCCCCAGTGGCCAGCTTGGGAGTTAGAAGGATGCTGAGCTTCCATTGAGGACACTTCATATGGCGGTGGTGGGTGATCCTCGAGCAGATCTAAGCTTTGAGGGGCTGGCTGCAGACGGTAGCATCTCAATGTGCACTCGGGCAGTCTGGCCCAGCAAGCTATGTGACACTAACAAGGACACTGATGGAGTGTCTGGGGGAGGGGGAGCAGGCACATTGTCATCCTGAGATAGGACTGCAGGTGCCTCTCCTATGGAGCCATGCTCACTCTCCTCAATACTCCTATGGCTCTGCTCGAGAACTGACTGCTGTGATGCTTTAGAGGCCCTTGTTAACATTAGCCCCCAGAGCCAAGATAGCAGACATCTGAGCTTCCAAGGCAGCTGTGTGTTGTGCCATAGAAACTGTCAGCAGAGGCTCCATCATGGTGTACACCACTGTGTTGGTGGAGCTGACTGCTTGGTCCATATCGGACAGTATAGTTTCCATACTTTGCACGAATCCTTGACACAAGTCGGACCTGAATTCTTTCATGCTTTGCGACATTGTGCACAAGCTCACTGATAGGCTGCCCAGTGCACCAAGCATTTCCTTGTACAGTTACCACTTCTTATAGTGACACATTTGTGTGAATACGATTTGCTGTTAAACACAATGGCTGGTATAGCGGGATAGCGCTATGATGATCAGAGCGCTGTTTGTGTTTAAGATTGGTTCATGTATTTGTTATTGAAATATAATTCACACAATTTTAGCACAATTTTATAAACATAAAAGAAGCTGATGATTATACGATTTTCTTCAGTTATATCTATAATTGTCTATATAATAAGCAAGTAGTCACTAAATCTTTCTTGGTTAGAGTTTGCCCCTCTTGAAAGAGTGCAAATGAAATGTGTATCTAATTTCTGATGGACATGGAAATTATTAGGGATTTACCATCCACTGCTTATGGTGGTGGGACTGTACTTTCTTTTCATCTGAGTTTGGTTTGCAGAGTTTGCCTATTATCAGTTGACAGCAGCTGAGGAGAATTTTTTTAAAGTTCATCACTGTATCTTGCATCTTCTGAAATTGTTCATCCTGGATTTGAATTTATCTGCTTAAAATAAGTAGAGCACTCAAGATGCTATAACCAGCAACTTTGAAATTGACATTAATGCAAGTGGATAATAGTTATCCATTTTTGGTCGATATAATGTGGGCGTTTTAAGTGGTGGGGACTGTATATTCCTATCAACCTTCATCAGTAGCCTGGACCCTCAAAGTCAGCATCTGAGTCCTCTGAGCAGAGCTAGTATGTGACGCCACTCTCTGATGAGCCGATGCCTGTGGCATCCTATCCCCCACCCTAACTCCTGTGCACTTGTACCCGGTGAGTCCCCATGTGAAGACCTCTCCTCTAGACTGGCCTCTAGAGTACGTATGGTGCAAGTATCTGAGCTGGTGCTTGTGAGGTGTATCTTCAGGAAGGCTGTCCTCCACTGTCTCCACTAGCAGAGGTATCTCCACATCTTCACCAGCTGACATGAAAGAGAGTGACAATATTTAGCTTTTAGTGTGAAGGGAGAGCAGACACAGAGAAATGGCTGTTGAAAGCATTTGCACTTTGCCATGCAGAGTGTGTAGGGTGAGATAAAAAGAGGATAAAGTGTGACGTCTCCTCCAGCATAGCCACACTCCTCCCTGCCCATGATGGCCAGCAAGCTTTCTTTGACAGGGGACAGGGTGTGCAGGCAGGCTCAGCCTCATCTGAAGGCAGCTTCGAGTCTCAAGTTAAGCTCGACCTTCTTCTGCAAGAAAGAAGGGCGTGTGTTAGTGAGAGTCTTGTGAGGTGTTTTGCGAAAGTACCTGTCAAGGTTGGAATAGTTGGTATGCAGTGTGTAAGCTGTGAGGTGTGGGGAAGTGAGGATTAGAATAGTGGTGAGTATGAGGAGAAGGATGTGGAGTGAAGTGTGATGCAGTGATTGTAGGACAGTGAAGGGAAATGGGGGAGGGGAGTAATGTGAGTACTGTGGCTGGAGCTACTAAGCTCCTGGCATTGACTTGGTCTGCCATTTCTTCTCACTGTCGATGGAGTTGATGCCCGAGCAGTATGTACAATCCCATACGAAAACCCCCTAGTGAAAGAAAGATGTCCCTCCTCCTGTTCACTGGCCAGACCAGGGCCTCCAAAGCTGCATCCGAGAACCTGGGAGCACAATCTACAGGTCTTGCAGCCATTTTTCTCTTCAGATGTTTTCCCTGTTGTCTATAGCTAGAACACCTCCACTTTAAGAGATGCTGGCTGCCTTTAAGTTGCATGAGAGATGCCTGATATCGCTCCACTTCCCCCCTCCCCCTTCCACCCTGACAGGCATGCAGCTCAGGGAGCGCTGACTACACACCAGCCTCATGATAATCAGTAGACAGCACAAATATTACGTGCTGCCTGAGTCAACGCTAACAGGTGCATGCAATGTGCCTACTCTCCTCCCCTGTGCACCCGTTTTCGGGCATGGTTGAGTTTCTGGGTCGTAATATTATCTGGAATGTCTTAACATTTCCCAATGTTTAGGAAGGCAGGAGAGGGAGATATCAGAGGCAACGAAGACAAGATTCTAATGCCATTCTGACAATCTGCTATAGGAAGCAGCAGTAACAGACTGGAAGCAGACCTGGTCCCTTTCCTCTTAGCTTTAGATCTTCAAGCTAGGTAGACAAATGCATGTGGTAGCAGGTTCCACATTCAAGAAAGGAGGGAGAGAAAAAACAGGGAACTGCAGTCTAGTTAGCCTGACATCTGTTGTCGGGAAAATGCGGGCATCCATTATTAAGGAAGTGGTAACAGGGCACTTAGAAAATCATAATATGATTAGGCAGAGTCAACATGGTTTTATGAAAGTGAAATCGTGTTTGACAAATCTATTTGAGTTTTTTGAGGATGTAACTAGCAGGGTAGATAAAGGGGAACCAGTGAATGTAGTATATTTAGTTTTACAAAAGGCATTTGATAGGGTGCCACATGAAAGGTTACTATATATGATAAGAGCTCATAGGGTTGGGAGTAATATATTAGCATGGATAGAGGATTGGTTAATGAACAGATGAATTGGTTAATGAAAGGTTGAGTAGGTTGGGTCTCTACTCATTGGAATTCAGAAGAATGAGAGGCGATCTTATCAAAACGTACAAGATTATGAGGGGGCTTGACAAGGTGGATGCAGAGAGGATGTTTCCACTGATAGGGGAGACTAGAACTAGAGGTCATAATCTTAGAATAAGGGGCTGCCCATTTAAAATTGAGATGAGGAGAAATTTCTTCTCTCAGAGGGTTGTGAATCTGTGGAATTCGCTGCCTCAGAGAGCTGGGACAATGAATAAATTTAAGACAGAAATAGACAGTTTCTTAAACGATAAGGGAATAAAGGGTTATGGGGAATGGGCAGGGAAGTGGACCTAAGTCCATGATCGGATCAGCCATGATCGTATTAAATGGCGGAGCAGACTCGAGGGGCCGTATGGCCTACTCCTGCTCCTATTTCTTATGTTCTTATGTTCTTATAGCCAGTAAGAATAAACTGGCGATTTTCAGGTTGACAGGCTGTTACTAGTGGGGTGCCGCAAGGATCAGTGCTTGGGTTTCAGCTATTTACAATCTAAGTTAATGACTTAGATGAAGGGACAAGTGTAACGTATCCAAGTTTGCTGCAAAACTAATAAGGACAAGGGAAACTCTTGACCGAGGACTCCCCTCCACTGTGGTTGAAAGAACCCTCGACCATATCTGTTCCATTTCCCGCACTTCCTCTCACCCCTTCCCTTCCCTCCAAGAACTATGATAGGGTTCCCCTTATCCTCTCCTTCCATTCCATCAGCCTGCACATTCAATGGATCATCCTCCGCCATTTCTGCCATTTCCAGCGTGATCCCACAACCCATCACATCTTCTACTCCCCTCCCCTTTCAGCATTCCGAGGGACCGTTCCTTCCGCAACACCCTGGTCCACTCCTCAATCAGCCCCCAAGACCCCCTCCCCTTCCCACAGCACCTTCCCTTGCAAACAAAGGAGATGTAATGTAATACCTGTCCTTTTACTTCCTCCCTTCCCAACGTCCATGGCACAAAAACTCCTTCTAGGTGAAACAGTGATTTACTTGTACTTAGTAAGCGCTGCTCACGGTGTGGTATTCCCTACATTGGGGAGACCAAATGCAGATTGTGTGATCGCTTTGTGGAACACCTCCATTCAATCCGCAAGCATGGCCCCGAGCTTCCGGTCGCCTGTCATTTTAATTCTCCGCTCCACTCCCACTCTAATCTCTATGTCTTCGGCCACCTACACTGTTCCAATGAAGTTCAACGAAAGCTTGAGGAACAGCACTTCATCTTTCGATTAGGCACTTTACAGCCTTCTGGACCTCACAGTGAGTTCAACAATTTCAGATCATAAGCTCTGGCCCTATTTTTTCAGCCATCAGCTGTTGCTGATGAATCTGATATTCCCATTTACACCTCCTCTCGACCCATATTTTGTTTCTTTACTTGTCCTCTTGCCATCTCCTTTTTCATTGCACCATCATCCCTTTTGTCATGTAATCACCCCTGCCTTTTACCCTATCACAGATCTTCCCTTTTGTTTTTTCCTCCTCTCCACCCTTTCACTGCCTCTGTATTTACTTAAAACCAGTTACGTCTGTAACCTTTTCCAATTCTGACGAAAGTTCATCAAGCTGAAACTGCGAGCTGGATTTTCCCAGGTTCAGGGGGACTTGGGAGATGGCGGGAAACCTGGAAAGTCGGGTTTCCTGGCATGCTGTGAGTTTTAACTCCACAGTGTGCGTGCGACATCAGTGGTGGGTTCCCCGCCCGGAGGTCAGCCTGATTGGGACCAGAAGGCCGCAGCAACAGGTAAGTGCTGGGCCTAGGATGTTGGGGGAGGTGGGTCCAAGTCCGGAGGGAGTCCAATCCCCCGAAGTGGGTGTCCAAATGGAATCGCGATCCCCAGGGGCATGTAATCCCTGACCCGGGGAGGGTCAGGCTGATGGTGGGGGAACTTGGGAGGCTGGGAGGAAGCACTCCTGCTCCTCCCGGCCCACAAAGGTTGCTCCCGAAGGCTGAGGCCACCTCAATGCAGCCGCTGGGAATCCTGAGTCCCGGGATCCCCAGCCTTCTGCTGTAAAACCTGAAAAGCAGGTTAAAGTAGAGGCTTCAGGTTTTATTATTATATATACATTGCCAACCCGCCTCTTGGCAGCCCTGCCCCGCTGTCCCCTGAGTGAAAGGTGAAATTGGGCGAGTTGGAGGCGGGTTGGGGTCAGGGTTCACATTTTTTCAACTTTCACTTCCCCCCATGCCTCCAACCCAGCTGTTCTTACCTCTGAAAATTCCGGCCCTTAACTCTGTTTCTTTCTCCACAGATGCTGCCTGACCTGCTGAGTATTTCCCGTATTTTCTGTTTTTGTACATATTTCAAGAATGAAATCCATGATATCTTGAGGTACAACTAAAGTACATAATAAATCTGCATAATTACCTGGAAATCATCTGGAATCTGACCTTAAATAAATAAATTAAAGACACAAATAAATAAATTTAAGACACAAATAAGACAATGAAAAGGTTTTAATGCTAAAGTCATGTTAAATAATTGTAATTAGTGTGTTTGATATTAACATATTTTGCATTGTGTAATTTCAGTTATGGAAATTAGCACATGATTTGCCATCTGGGGGTGGTGAGTCTGTCAGCTTGCCTTCCCTGACCCAGAGCGGTTGCGAGTCGCTCCCTCTCCCTGGTTCTCGAGCCTGGATTTATTAATCAGGGTGTGATAAAGTGCAGCAGACAACAGTTTTGTACAAAGAAGGTATGGATTTTATTCAAGAAGAATGAATACACCTTTTATTAAAACTGAGAAAACTTATCACTTTAAATGAGAGAAAATTTATCACTTTAAATGAGGAATCCTTTACTAAAACACAAGAGAATAGACAGCAGTACAACACCTCCCACCTCCCAATTCCCCTATCTAACTAGGTTAGGCTCTGGGGCTTCAGGGACAATGCTCACTAATCCTTCCTTGACAGTCGGTAATGGGTCACGGTTTCGGGGTGCGTTGGATTTTGTCGATTCGGCTAGCCGTACCCCGAACGTAGGAGAGGACATCTTGCTGCGTGTTCCTCAGTTGGGTGGTGTCCGCTGATTCGGTAGGACACGTATTGGATTTATGGGGCAAGTACCCACTTTCTTCCTTCAGCAATAGGTTTTAAAGTTCTTTTAGATAATGTTTTACTCGTTGGTAGCTCAGGGATAGCTTGTAGAGTGGAAACAGTTTGCGAATCTTCGAGTTTTCGTCGCGTAGACTTTGGTTTTGAAATTGTTGGTCGCGGTGGCTCAATATTACCAATTTGGTTGATGGTAATACCTTGGTGGTTGTTTCGTGAGCCTCTTGCTGCCATGGCGTGCTTGGTGTCCTGGTCGCTTGCGATACTGTCTTGGTTGGTGTTCTGAAGAACCAGGTTAACGAAGCTGATGTGCTGATCTTGAAGTCTGCCAGGTCTGAAGCATACGAAGCTGGTGTAAAAGCAAAGTGCAGTCCTGACTGTAAAAACAGGGCTCAATTATACCCGTAGAGACTTTCTTATCTGCACCCCAAATCAACCTTGGTTCTTTGTTTAAGTTTTACAGCCCAGCTAACTGAAACTTGATTAAGTGTTTTTAATCTGGCGTTGATAGACTTTTCTACCTGACGAGCTCTTGTCAATTCCTGGAATTATCTGTGGATTTCGAGTCGCAATTGTTAAAGTTAGTTTCTGGTGTCGAGCTGTCTGCTTGGGTCCCAGCTTTCTATGCAGGCCGGAAAAGTGATTAGCATTATGCATGTGTTGGATGGGTTTTTGTGCTTGAGTTGAAACTGTACTTCCTTGGATTGATTGTTGAAATGTAAATGTCTTCTAGAGGCAGGTTTCGAGGGTAAACATTTCCCCAGACAATTTGATTAACTCAAATGTCCCCAGACAGTTTGATTAGCTCCAATGTCCAAACTGGCCTTTTAGAGGTTGAACCCACCCCTTTTCTTGCAGACCCAACATTCACCTTTTAAAAATCCCAAACTTGGTTAAAACTCATGGATTTCTTCCATAGCATTTTAGGATCCCAAACTTTCTGTTTAATAGTCCCAAATCGAATTTTCTTTTCAATGAGTCCAAACACTGGGGGGCTTTCCACGAATTTTGGAATCTTGCATCTGTTGCAGTTTGCATAACAGTAACATATCTTCAAAGTGTGTGAAACAATCTGGAAAATCATTAACATTAATGTGCTAAGAGGGAAAACAAATGCCTTCTTAGACTTTTGAGATTAGAAATCCCAAAATAGATGATTGAACATCACATTTGCTTGCAAAGTGAAAGATTATTTATTAGCAGGCTGATCATTGCCACAAGTATATTAATTACCCCTGTTGCATAAAATGATACAAGCTTTTGTTGAGAGGTTATAAGTTAATGTAAATTATAATTAACAGTTTGTAAAGAATTAAGTTTTGAAATATCAGCATTATAATTTATTTTCCTTTGTCAACTTTGTTGCAGATATAGTACAAATCCTAGCTTTTACAGAGTGCTAAGGTTTGGGTACTGATGGTGAGAAAGTAAGAAACATAGAAACATAGAAACATAGAAAATAGGTGCAGGAGCAGGCCATTCAGCCCTTCTAGCCTGCACCGCCATTCAATGAGTTCATGGCTGAACATGAAACTTCAGTACCCCCTTCCTGCTTTCTCGCCATAACCCTTGATCCCCCGAGTAGTAAGGACTTCATCTAACTCCCTTTTGAATATATTTAGTGAATTGGCCTCAACTACTTTCTGTGGTAGAGAATTCCACAGGTTCACCACTCTCTGGGTGAAGAAGTTTCTCCTCATCTCGGTCCTAAATGGCTTACCCCTTATCCTCAGACTGTGACCCCTGGTTCTGGACTTCCCCAACATTGGGAACATTCTTTCTGCATCTAACCTGTCTAAACCCGTCAGAATTTTAAACGTTTCTATGAGGTCCCCTCTCATTCTTCTGAACTCCAGTGAATACAAGCCCAATTGATCCAATCTTTCTTGATAGGTCAGTCCCGCCATCCCGGGAATCAGTCTGGTGAACCTTCGCTGCACTCCCTCAATAGCAAGAATGTCCTTCCTCAAGTTAGGAGACCAAAACTGTACACAATACTCCAGGTGTGGCCTCACCAAGGCCCTGTACAACTGTAGCAACACCTCCCTGCCCCTGTATTCAAATCCCCTCGCTATGAAGGCCAACATGCCATTTGCTTTCTTAACCGCCTGCTGTACCTGCATGCCAACCTTCAATGACTGATGTACCATGACACCCAGGTCTCGTTGCACCTTCCCTTTTCCTAATCTGTCACCATTCAGATAATAGTCTGTCTCTCTGTTTTTACCACCAAAGTGGATAACCTCACATTTATCCACATTATACTTCATCTGCCATGCATTTGCCCACTCACCTAACCTATCCAAGTCACTCTGCAGCCTAATAGCATCCTCCTCGCAGCTCACACTGCCACCCAACTTAGTATCATCCGCAAATTTGGAGATACTGCATTTAATCCCCTCGTCTAAATCATTAATGTACAATGTAAACAGCTGGGGCCCCAGCACAGAACCTTGCGGCACTCCACTAGTCACTGCCTGCCATTCTGAAAAGTACCCGTTTACTCCTACTCTTTGCTTCCTGTCTGACAACCAGTTCTCAATCCACGTCAGCACACTACCCCCAATCCCATGTGCTTTAACTTTGCACATTAATCTCTTGTGTGGGACCTTGTCGAAAGCCTTCTGAAAGTCCAAATATACCACATCAACTGGTTCTCCTTTGTCCACTTTACTGGAAACATCCTCAAAAAATTCCAGAAGATTTGTCAAGCATGATTTCCCTTTCACAAATCCATGCTGACTTGGACCTATCATGTCACCATTTTCCAGATGCACTGCTATGACATCCTTAATAATTGATTCCATCATTTTACCCACTACTGAGGTCAGGCTGACCGGTCTATAATTCCCTGTTTTCTCTCTCCCTCCTTTTTTAAAAAGTGGGGTTACATTGGCTACCCTCCACTCCATAGGAACTGATCCAGAGTCAATGGAATGTTGGAAAATGACTGTCAATGCATCCGCTATTTCCAAGGCCACCTCCTTAAGTACTCTAGGATGCAGGCCATCAGGCCCTGGGGATTTATCTGCCTTCAATCCCATCAATTTCCCCAACACAATTTCCCGACTAATAAAGATTTCCCTCAGTTCCTCTTCCTTACTAGACCCTCTGACCCCTTTTATATCCGGAAGGTTGTTTGTATCCTCCTTAGTGAATACCGAACCAAAGTACTTGTTCAATTGATCCGCCATTTCTTTGTTCCCCGTTATGACTTCCCCTGATTCTGACTGCAGGGGACCTACGTTTGTCTTCACCAACCTTTTTCTCTTTACATACCTATAGAAACTTTTGCAATCCGCCTTAATGTTCCCTGCAAGCTTCTTCTCGTACTCCATTTTCCCTGTCCTAATCAAACCCTTTGTCCTCCTCTGCTGAGTTCTAAATTTCTCCCAGTCCCCAGGTTCGCTGCTATTTCTGGCCAATTTGTATGCCACTTCCTTGGCTTTAATACTATCCCTGATTTCCCTAGATAGCCACGGTTGAGCCACCTTCCCCTTTTTATTTTTACGCCAGACAGGAATGTACAATTGTTGTACTTCATCCATGCGGTCTCTAAATGTCTGCCATTGCCCATCCACAGTCAACCCCCTAAGTATCATTCGCCAATCTATCCTAGCCAATTCTCGCCTCATACCTTCAAAGTTACCCTTCTTTAAGTTCTGGACCATGGTCTCTGAATTTACTGTTTCATTCTCCATCCTAATGCAGAATTCCACCATATTATGGTCACTCTTCCCCAAGGGGCCTCGCACAATGAGATTGCTAATTAATCCTCTCTCATTACACAACACCCAGTCCAAGATGGCCTCCCCCCTAGTTGGTTCCTCAACATATTGGTCTAGAAAACCATCCCTTATGCACTCCATGAAATCCTCCTCCACCGTATTGCTTCCAGTTTGGTTAACCCAATCGATGTGCATATTAAAGTCACCCATTATAACTGCTACACCTTTATTGCATGCACCCCTAATTTCCTGTTTGATGCCCTCCCCAACATCCCTATTACTGTTTGGAGGTCTGTACACAACTCCTACTAACGTTTTTTGCCCTTTGGTGTTCTGCAGCTCTACCCATATAGATTCCGGAAGGTTGTTTGTATCCTCCTTAGTGAATACCGAACCAAAGTACTTGTTCAATTGATCCGCCATTTCTTTGTTCCCCGTTATGACTTCCCCTGATTCTGACTGCAGGGGACCTACGTTTGTCTTCACCAACCTTTTTCTCTTTACATACCTATAGAAACTTTTGCAATCCGCCTTAATGTTCCCTGCAAGCTTCTTCTCGTACTCCATTTTCCCTGTCCTAATCAAACCCTTTGTCCTCCTCTGCGTCGTGATCGTCAGCCAATCCAGTGTAGGGGCTGTTCTTGATGAACAAATACATTCAGAAGATTTCTGAGAGTAAAGGATAGAGGTGCAGGGAAGTGAAATTGAAACGGGACCTGATAAAGAAGACCTCTTCCACTGACTGACAATATTTTGAGACCAGTTACCACATCCAACTGCAAAATGGTTACAGCTGAACAAACCTTATTAACACTTGCACAAAATTCACCAATCTGTCGAATAACAAAGTGAGAAATCAACAGAAAATCCAAAGATGCGGACTTAATGTTACACCCTTCACAGAACCTGATGTCAAAATGAGTGATGGGGCAGAAGCTGATGTATCGATAGCAACAGAAATGATTTATCTATTGAAGGATTATACTTCAGATTACAAATCCTCTAATGGCAGATTCAACACAGCCTCTTTGAAGTCTACATTCACACCAGCAAAGGAGGACAGTGAGGATTGGGAGTACAACCTGGTAATATACCTGGCTCTCTTCCTCTCCTTATTTCTGTTGCTGCTTTTATTTCTCTTTATGATCCTCAAACAGCTGAAGAATTCAGTAGCAGCTGTTGTGTGGCAGCCTAGTCGTTCTGTTCGAGAATCCTGGAGTGCACGCAGAGAGCAGGCTGTCTAGATACAAGCTGCACAGTGTACCACTGTGATCCACAAGTTTTCCAGAAGTGACAGGTAATATGATGGTTAAAAAAAACTATTTATTGTATTTTTTTCCAGAATCAAAGATTTATTTAGTACTGTTATGCAGCAGGTTCTTGCTATAAGACAATATTTTATATCTACATGTGAATATTGCAGAATGTTATTTTACTTATTACTGAGCAAGTCTCAGCAAGCGATTGATGTGGTGAGAGAACTGCATTTGTTAAGGTCTTTCTGTCTCTGATGGAACCCTGCATCTCATTCTAATCACATCATTGTACAAATTTAAAGAAGGTGTAGAACTGAAAGAAATGTATTCTAAACCTTTCACTATCTCACTGCCATGAGCATTGATAGCAGTGCTACAATAAGAGCTGAAAATGTCACAATCCCTTCTGTAGACATAAAAACAGAAAATGCTGGAAATGCGCAGCAGGTAGTATCAGTGGAGAGAGAAAAATAGTTAACGTTTGATCTTTCATCAAAACTGGAAAAGGTTAGAATGTAACAGGTTTTAAGCAAGTACAGAGGCAGGGAAAGGGGGGATGGGTGGAACAAAAGGGAAGGTCTGCGATAGGGTTGAGGGTTAAAAAAGATGCGCACTTACCTGAGCCTGCTGCGCCGGTCCTGAGGCCTCCACTGACTGCGCATCGAAGCGTGTGCACGTCAGGTCATCTGCAGGGCTGGAGCTGCAATCACATGGCTCTGCGCAACCAATCCAGGTAAAGTATATACTCATTCATAATAATGGGAACTCCGTGGGCTAGAACCTCCACTTTTGAGCTTAGCGCCCAAAAATGGGCATTATTTCCAGCATGGGTGTTAAAAAAGGGTTTTCAGATCACTGGCTTCTCTTAAAACACCTAGTTTACATTTTTGAAAATGGGCATTACAGTGAGTGATATCAAATGGGCGGTAGTGTTAAATTTTTCTGACCTTCTGCTGTAAGGTGTGGCCGTCTTTAGCAACGGCATGGCAACGCCCCATTCCCGCGATTCTGGAGGTCAAGGGTCACCATGACATGCACAGAAGAGGAGACAGAGAGAGAAGGAGCTCAGAGGCACTGAAAGCATGTGTGGCTGTGATGTGTGCTTGTTTGGCTGTTGTGGAAAGAATGATGGAGATTCACCAGCAGCAAAAAGCCCACTAAGCACCAAGAACATAGTTGGCACCGATATTTTGTCCAACAAATAACATATAAAATGGAAGGGATGGAGGAGGTCCTGGAGCTGGTAGCCAGGAACACTGGCGGCAGAGGGCTCCCAGTGGTCCCGGAGCGCTGCACTGCACCTCAAGGTGCCGCACCCCCATTGCCAACCACACATGAGAGCTAACAGCAACATCTTGCTTATGGCTCAGAGCACCTTCCCACCTCGGGGCCGTCCTCTCCCGTATCCTCAGCGCTTCAGCCATCACCCCCACCCCCAATGAAGCATCGCCTGAGGACCTCCTCGGCCAGGTGGCTTGGAGTCAGGAGGGGAAGGGGAAGAGGTAGAGGTGGGAGGAGAAGCGGGTGGGGGCGGGCGGGGGGAAAGAGTTGATTTGTACAGAAATACTGATGATTTCAGACTAATGTTTGGCTTAAATGTTTTTTATTTAACAAAACCTTGCAGCACATTGGCTCAGATAGCTGCACCATTACACGCTGGTGATTCTTTAACATCAAAGGGTATAATCACACTTAACTTCAATCAACGTAAACTTTAACTGTCACCAAGGTGATGCCCACCACTGATGTATGACCTGCACACCCAGCAATGTGTCAGCCTTGTAAATAGCATCACCGTTCTTTCAGGCAAAGCGATCATTGATGAGCTCCGACGTAAGGCTCTTGCAGCTATCATGCCACCATGGGCCCTTTCATGCGGTCTAAGGTGGGGGGGGGCGCGGGGGCATGGCTTCAGCGTCAGCCTGATTGTCTGGTCCAATGTCAGCATCCGCCTCCGCCTCCTCGTCCTCCTCTTCCTCTCTCTGGTGAGGTGGACTATCATCAGGCAGCGCGAGTCCGGGGTCGGCGAGAGGCCTATAAAGGCCAGCGGGACTCGAGCAGTTCGAGCAGTCAGTCGAGGAGGCGGGAGCTCGGAGCAGCGCGAGTCCGGGGTCGGCGAGAGGCCTATAAAGGCCAGCGGGAGTCGAGCAGTCAGTCGAGGAGGTGGGAGCTCGGAGCAGCATGAGTCCGGGGTCGGCGAGAGGCCTATAAAGGCCAGCGGGAGTCAGGCAGTTCGAGCAGTCAGTCGAGGAGGCGGGAGCTCGGAGCAGCGCGAGTCCGGGGTCGGCGAGAGGCCTATAAAGGCCAGCGGGAGTCAGGCAGTTCGAGGAGGCGGGAGCTCGGAGCAGCGCGAGTCCGGGGTCGGCGAGAGGCCTATAAAGGCCAGCGGGAGTCGAGCAGTTCGAGGAGGCGGGAGCTCGGAGCAGCGCGAGTCCGGGGTCGGCGAGAGGCCTATAAAGGCCAGCGGGAGTCGAGCAGTTCGAGGAGGCGGGAGCTCGGAGCAGCGCGAGTCCGGGGTCGGCGAGAGGCCTATAAAGGCCAGCGGGAGTCAGGCAGTTCGAGCAGTCAGTCGAGGAGGCGGGAGCTCGGAGCAGCGCGAGTCCGGGGTCGGCGAGAGGCGTACCGGTGCAGCTACAGGGAGAAGACAAAGAAAGAAACAAAGGTGACGTCACAGCCTAGGGGGTAAGTGATTGGCTGGTGATTGGTGAGTAGTTTTTCTTTTTCTTCTTATATTAGTCAGTAACTTTTAACATTGTTGTTGCCAATTTAAGTGTATCTAAGGGTTAAGTCATGGCAGGAGAGCTCGGTCGGGTGTTATGCTCCTCCTGTACCATGTGGGAACTCAGGGACACTTCCGGTGTCCCTGACGACTACGTGTGCAGGAAGTGTATCCACCTCCAGCTCCTGACTGTCCGCGTTGCGGAGTTGGAGCTGAGAGTGGATTCGCTCTGGAGCATCCACGATGCTGAGAATGACGTGAGTATCACGTGTAGTGAGTTGGTCTTACCGCAGGGAAAGGGTCCACAGCCAGCTAGGGAATGGAAGACCAGCAGGAAGAGTAGTGCAAGGAAGGTAGTGCAGGGGTCCCCTGTGGTCATCCCCCTGCAAAACAGATACACTGTTTTGAGTACTGTTGAGGGGGATGACTCATCAGGGGAGGGTAGCAGCAGCCAAGTTCATGGCACCGTGGCTGGCTCTGCTGCACAGGAGGGCAAGAAAAAGAGTGGGAGAGCGATAGTGATAGGGGATTCAATGGTGAGGGGAATAGATAGGCGTTTCTGCGGCCGCGACCGAGACTCCAGGATGGTATGTTGCCTCCCTGGTGCAAGGGTCAAGGATGTTTCGGAGCGGGTGCAGGACATTCTGAAATGGGAGGGAGAACAGCCAGTTGTCGTGGTGCACATTGGTACCAACGACATAGGTAAAAAAAGGGATGAGGTCCTACGAAACGAATTTAAGGAGCTAGGAGCTAAATTAAAAAGTAGGACCTCAAAAGTAGTAATCTCGGGATTGCTACCAGTGCCACGTGATAGTCAGAGTAGGAATCGCAGGATAGCGCAGATGAATACGTGGCTTGAGCAGTGGTGCAGCAGGGAGGGATTCAAATTCCTGGGGCATTGGGACCGGTTCTGGGGGAGGTGGGACCAGTACAAACGGGACGGTCTGCACCTGGGCAGGACCGGAACCAATGTCCTAGGGGGAGTGTTTGCTAGTGCTGTTGGGGAGGATTTAAACTAATATGGCAGGGGGATGGGAACCAATGCAGGGAGACAGAGGGAAACAAAAAGGAGGCAAAAGCAAAAGACAGAAAGGAGATGAGGAAAAGTGGAGGGCGGAGAAACCCAAGGCAAAGAACAAAAAGGGCCACTGTACAGCAAAATTCTAAAAGGACAAAGGGTGTTAAAAAAACAAGCCTGAAGGCTTTGAGTCTTAATGCAAGGAGTATCCGCAATAAGGTGGATGAATTAATTGTGCAAATATATGTTAATAAATATGATGTGATTGGGATTACGGAGACGTGGCTCCAGGATGATCAGGGCTGGGAACTCAACATTCAGGGGTATTCAACATTCAGGAAGGATAGAATAAAAGGAAAAGGAGGTGGGGTAGCATTGTTGGTTAAAGAGGAGATTAATGCAATAGTTAGGAAAGACATTAGCTTGAATGATGTGGAATCTATATGGGTAGAGCTGCAGAACACCAAAGGGCAAAAAACGTTAGTAGGAGTTGTGTACAGACCTCCAAACAGTAATAGGGATGTTGGGGAGGGCATCAAACAGGAAATTAGGGGTGCATGCAATAAAGGTGTAGCAGTTATAATGGGTGACTTTAATATGCACATAGATTGGGCTAGCCAAACTGGAAGCAATACGGTGGAGGAGGATTTCCTGGAGTGCATAAGGGATGGTTTTCTAGACCAATATATTGAGGAACCAACTAGGGGGGAGGCCATCTTAGACTGGGTGTTGTGTAATGAGAGAGGATTAATTAGCAATCTCATTGTGCGAGGCCCCTTGGGGAAGAGTGACCATAATATGGTGGAATTCTGCATTAGGATGGAGAATGAAACAGTAAATTCAGAGACCATGGTCCAGAACTTAAAGAAGGGTAACTTTGAAGGTATGAGGCGTGAATTGGCTAGGATAGATTGGTGAATGATACTTAGGGGGTTGACTGTGGATGGGCAATGGCAGACATTTAGAAACCGCATGGATGAATTACAACAATTGTACATTCCTGTCTGGCGTAAAAATAAAAAAGGGAAGGTGCTCAACCGTGGCTATCTAGGGAAATCAGGGATAGTATTAAAGCCAAGGAAGTGGCATACAAATTGGCCAGAAATAGCAGTGAACCTGGGGACTGGGAGAAATTTAGAACTCAGCAGAGGAGGACAAAGGGTTTGATTAGGGCAGGGAAAATGGAGTACGAGAAGAAGCTTGCAGGGAACATTAAGGTGGATTGCAAAACTTTCTATAGGTATGTAAAGAGAAAAAGGTTAGTAATGACAAACGTAGGTCCCCTGCAGTCAGAATCAGGGGAAGTCATAACGGGAAACAAAGAAATGGCAGACCAATTGAACAAGTACTTTGGTTCGGTATTCACTAAGGAGGATACAAACAACCTTCCGGATATAAAAGGGGTCAGAGGGTCTAGTAAGGAGGAGGAACTGAGGGAAATCTTTATTAGTCGGGAAATTGTGTTGGGGAAATTGATGGGATTGAAGGCCGATAAATCCCCAGGGCCTGATGGACTGCATCCCAGAGTACTTAAGGAGGTGGCCTTGGAAATAGCGGATGCATTGACAGTCATTTTCCAACATTCCATTGAATCTGGATCAGTTCCTATCGAGTGGAGGGTAGCCAATGTAACCCCACTTTTTAAAAAAGGAGGGAGAGAAAAAACAGGGAATTATAGACCGGTCAGCCTGACCTCAGTAGTGGGTAAAATGATGGAATCAATTATTAAGGATGTCATAGCAGTGCATCTGGAAAATGGTGACATGATAGGTCCAAGTCAGCATGGATTTGTGAAAGGGAAATCATGCTTGACAAATCTTCTGGAATTTTTTGAGGATGTTTCCAGTAAAGTGGACAAAGGAGAACCAGTTGATGTGGTATATTTGGACTTTCAGAAGGCTTTCGACAAGGTCCCACACAAGAGATTAATGTGCAAAGTTAAAGCACATGGGATTGGGGGTAGTGTGCTGACGTGGATTGAGAACTGGTTGTCAGACAGGAAGCAAAGAGTAGGAGTAAACGGGTACTTTTCAGAATGGCAGGCAGTGACTAGTGGGGTGCCGCAAGGTTCTGTGCTGGGGCCCCAGCTGTTTACATTGTACATTAATGATTTAGACGAGGGGATTAAATGCAGTATCTCCAAATTTGCGGATGACACTAAGTTGGGTGGCAGTGTGAGCTGCGAGGAGGATGCTATTAGGCTGCAGAGTGACTTGGATAGGTTAGGTGAGTGGGCAAATGCATGGCAGATGAAGTATAATGTGGATAAATGTGAGGTTATCCACTTTGGTGGTAAAAACAGAGACAGACTATTATCTGAATGGTGACAGATTAGGAAAAGGGAAGGTGCAACGAGACCTGGGTTTCATGGTACATCAGTCATTGAAGGTTAGCATGCAGGTACAGCAGGCGGTTAAGAAAGCAAATGGCATGTTGGCCTTCATAGCGAGGGGATTTGAATACAGGGGCAGGGAGGTGTTGCTACAGTTGTACAGGGCCTTGGTGAGGCCACACCTGAAGTATTGTGTACAGTTTTGGTCTCCTAACTTGAGGAAGGACATTCTTGCTATTGGGGGAGTGCAGCGAAGATTCACCAGACTGATTCCCGGGATGGCGGGACTGACCTATCAAGAAAGACTGGATCAACTGGGCTTGTATTCACTGGAGTTCAGAAGAATGAGAGGGGACCTCATAGAAACGTTTAAAATTCTGACGGGTTTAGACAGGTTAGATGCAGGAAGAATGTTCCCAATGTTGGGGAAGTCCAGAACCAGGGGTCACAGTCTGAGGATAAGGGGTAAGCCATTTAGGACCGAGATGAAGAGAAACTTCTTCACCCAGAGAGTGGTGAACCTGTGGAATTCTCTACCACAGAAAGTAGTTGAGGCCAATTCACTAAATATATTCAAAAGGGAGTTAGATGAAGTCCTTACTACTCGGGGGATCAAGGGTTATGGCGAGAAAGCAGGAAGGGGGTACTGAAGTTTCATGTTCAGCCATGAACTCATTGAATGGCGGTGCAGGCTAGAAGGGCTGAATGGCCTGCTCCTGCACCTATTTTCTATGTTTCTATGTTTCTATGTCCCCTCCTGATAGCCAAGTTGTGTAGCATGGAGCAGACCACCACGAATTGAGCTACCTGCTCAGGGTGGTATTGGAGCTCGCCTCCTGAGTGGTCCAGGTATCTGAAGCGCTGCTTCAGCACTCCAATGCTTTTCTCCACGATATTGCGAGTTGCTCTGTGGCTCTCATTGTATCGCCTCTTGAACTCTATGTGGGTGTCATGCAGGGGGGTCATCAGCCAGGTGGTGAGGCCATATACTTTGTCCCCAACCATCCTGCAATGACCTTGTGGCTTAGTGTTAAACAAGTCAGATACAGTGCTCTCACGCAGGATGTGCGCATCATGGATGCTGCCCAGAAATTGAGCATTCACAGCCAGTATAATTTGCTGGTGGTCGACAACGAGTTGGACATTCAGAGAGTGGAATCCCTTGCGGTTACTGAAAACCTCAGCAACCTGAAAAGGTGCCCGCATTGTGATGTGTGTACAGTCTATTGCTCCCTGCACCTTGGGGAAGTTTGCAATTCTGGAGAATCCTAGAGCCCTCTCACTCTGTGCCTCCCTGGTCATAGGGAAGCTGATCAATTCCCTCCTGTGTGAGTACAGGGCTTCAGTGGCCTGTCTAATGCAGCGATGTGTGGCATGCTGAGAAAGTCCACAAATGTCTCCAGCTGTGGCCTGAAAAGAACCCGAGGCATAGAACGACAGTATCGCGGTGACTTTGACCTCGACGGACAGTGTAGTTCTGATGGTGCTCGCAGGCTGCAGATCTGCCCTTATCAGCTGGCATACCTCAGTGATAACCTCTTTGTGGAAGCGTAATCTCCGAAGGCAGTTTGTGTCGGGCAAGTCGAGGTACGTATGCTTCTCCTTGTACTCCTCATCTGTCTGTCACTTCATTCATTGGGCACATAAAGCAGTGCAGCGTTCCTTCGGTGATGTCGAGTCTGATATGTGTAATTGGTCACCAAGAGAGGGTGAGAAAGGACAGGCCCCATTGCAGTAGTTCTCTGTTTTCCACCGATTGCACACAAACAAGGAATGTCCCGACGAACATACCTCTTCAATTCCAATCGGTCACAGTGTGGTCAAGATGTTTTTAGAGATGTTCACATCAACTCCAACGACCTGCAGAGTACATCTGAACTCCGCCAAGGTTGAAGCACAGCAGCCTTTTAAAAGATGCGACATGTGATCTACAGCATGACGTCCATAATGCTGTGATTCATCCCGGTTAGTTCTACTTTTGTGGACGTTTTTTTGAGTGAGCGATATTGTGGGCGGAATGTGTGCGAGGTGGTGAAATTGACGACGGGCGATCTCCATAGCCGCTAGTTTCGGTAAATATGATCTTTATGACAAAAAACAGTCGGCGGGCGTTAATATTGAATCTCGGCGGTAATTCCGTGCGGAAAGTAACGCTGGGCGATATTATGAGCATTTGAATTCGCCCATTCTGCTGATTCCGCCCAAAAAAAGTGGGCGGGTGGTAATAGTTTTTTTCAGCGTTAAGCACATGGGGAAAGTAATGCTCGGCGATAAGTTTCCTAAAAATGCCCGTCAGTTTCCATTTTGTGTCAAAATGTCCGATATATGGGCGTTATACGTCATTTCAGCAGTAAAATGGGCATTAAGTGGGCGTTAAGCAGACAAAAAAAGTGTAGGTTCTAGCCCCGTAAGTTGGAGTTCCCATTGTATTAATGAGAAACCCCCCCAAACACTCAAAACATAAATAAAAGATAGAAAAAATACACCACATATTTTTATTAATTTAAATTAACGTTATTTATGCATTATAAAAAAGAAACATTTTTCTGATTTTTAAAAAAGTTTTTTTAATTATGGTTTAAAATAAACTTACTGTAGTGGGGAGGGTTTTTGTAACAATAAAATGTGATTTTAAAATTTTATTTTATTATGTTTTTGTGTATTTTAAAACTCTTTTCATCAGGCGCAAGAGTTTTCAGAACATCCGCTGGGCAAGATCTTGCCCATGTGAAAGTCCCGGATGTGGAGATACAGAAGATCTATCAAGCTCCAGCTTGACAGATCGAAAAAGCTGGTTTTCAGCGCATGCGCATTGTGCGGTGAAAACCGGCTTTTGCGATGCCTTCCCGGGTCCATACAGATTCTTTACGGACCCGGGAGGTCGGAATTTCTGGGCCCATATCTCATTACTAAGTGCATCTCAGTAATAGCTTCTTTCCACAATAGTTTCTCTCCACAGATGCTGCCTGACCTGCTGAGATTTCCAGCATTTTCTGTTTTTATATCAGCAATAGCTGATATCTTTGATCCTCCTTTGCGGGTATTGATTGTAAAACAAGGCATAGCTCTTGTACAAACAATCATTGCTATTCATTTAAAAAACTGAAACTTTCCCATTCCCGATCACTGTCCAGTGACCCATAATGGAAAGTGTGTGTTCGTAAAAGTCAGGTAAGACAGCATCAAGCTCTGCTTTGATTCCCACGACAGTCCAAAAACCTAAAGACACTCTCTACTTAAGTTACATATGCAGAATTGCCACTTAGACATAGTTCCAATGGAATGTTGACACCAATGGACCTATAGTCTTGGCACCAGTGGAACTGCAGGAGACTCTTGCAGATGTCAGAGCCTTTCGGAAAGGAATTAGAACATTTTAGGGAATAGCACTAAAACTGCAAGCAGACTTTTATAGTGAGCCAGCAATGATTAATCACCGTGACCGGTTAATCAAAAACAGCCCCACATAAATAATGTGGCAACAAGAGCGGGTCAGAGGCTGGGTTTTCTGCAGCGAGTGTCTCACCTCCTGACTCTCCAAGGTCTTTCCACCATCTACAAGGCACAAGTCAGGAGTGTGATGGAATACTCTCTGCTTGCCTGGACGAGTGCAGCTCCAACAACACTCAAGAAGCACAACACCATCCAGGACAAAGCAGCTCGATTGATCGGCACCCCATCCACTACCTTAAATATTCACTCCCTCCACCACCAGTGCATCATGGCTGCAGTGTGTACCATCTACAAGATGCACTGCAGCAACCTGCCAAGGCTTCTTCGATAGCACCTCCCAAACCTGCGACCTCTACCACCTAGAAAGACAAAGGCAGCAGGCAATGGGAGCAGCATCACCTGCAAGTTCCCCTCCAAGTTACACACCATCCTGACTTGGAAATATATCACCATTCCTTCATCATTGCTGGGTCAAAAATCCTGGAACTCGCTCCCTATCAGCACTGTGGGAATACCTTCACTACACGGACTGCAGCGGCTCAAGAAGGAGGCTCATGAGCACCTTCTCAAGGCCAATTAGGGATGGTCAATAAATGCTGGCCTAGTCAGCAACGCCCACATTCCAGGAATGAATAAAAATAAGTCACAAAATTTAAATACACATGAATATCAATTTATATCAATCCACAATTCAAGATTGAACTAGTGAACATTTAGAAATGCATGGTCTAATCAACGACAAGCAGCACAGATGCGTTAAAAACAAGACTTGTTTGACAAATCTCTTTTTTTTGAAGATAGATGAAAGGATGCTGTTTCTATGGATTTTCAGAAGATGTTTGATAGGGTGTCTCAAAGAAGTCTTGTTCGAAAAAAGTCATGCATATGGTATTGAAGAAGGATAGTATAGATAGAAATATAGTACAGGTTGAACCTCCCTTATCTGGAACCCTCGGGACCTGGCCTGTTCCGGATAAGGGATTTTTCTGGACGAGGGGTGGTCACGTTAAATTGGATGGCACAGGTACTGAGCAAGGGGATATCGGGGCTGGCTGGCTTGGGGCTGGGAGTGTGGCAGAGAGATCATGGGGGGGAGGGAGCAGTGGATCGCGGGGTCAGGCCAGCGATCGCGCGAGTCGGCTGTGAGGAAGTTAGACTTCTGCGTATGCACCACCTGGTGGCCGGGAATGGTTCTGGATGAGGGGTGGTTCCGGATAAGAGAGTTCTGGATAAGGGAGGTTCAACCTGTAGATGGACCAGAAACAAAAAGATACATTTTCGTTTGCACTCCGTAAGCAGTAATCAGCCACAGCAGATCGCCTGCCCATTATAGATGCAATACAGGTTTTATTTCATTGAAATTAATGGAATGAAAATAGTATGGGTTCGATAAAGGGCAAGCGATTTGCTCTGCTAGATTACTGTCCATGCAGTGAAGGTGAAAATTGACCCCAAAGTGTTGCTGTTTGGATTGGAGAAGGCTTGGAAGTGGTATACTCCAGGGGTCAGTGTCAGCTTCACCTTTGCCTTAGGTATATACAGATGATTTGAACTAGGATATAAGGACCTCAATCTTGAAATTTGCTGCTGAAACAAAAGTAGGAGGCTTAGCAAACAGTGAGGAGAACAGTAAAAGACCAGGTTAGTGGAATGAGCAGACAGGTGTCACTGCAATTTAATGTGGATAAGTGTGCATTTTGGAAGTATACATTTAAAGGAAAGACACTGAAGGGTATGAGTGAACAGAGAGACCTAGGGATTCAAACACAGAATTCTCTGCAAGTGTGAATGCAGGAAGATAAAGCCATAAAAAAAGACCAATAGAATTTGGGGTTTTCTAAATAGTAGCATGGAGTACAAAAGTGAAGAAGTAATGATACTTTAATCAAACCATTGGTTAGAACACAGATAGAGTGCTGTCTGAGGTTTTCTGCATCCCATTATAGAAAGGACATCAAAACCAAAGTGTTGTGTGTCTGTAAAACATGCACTCCCATGTTCCGCCACCAGGGAGCGCACCCCCTGAAGTCCCAAGGGATCCCAGCATCCCTTGGGAGCACTGTATATAAGCCGGCCCCTAAAGCCTGTTCCTCACTCTGGAGTGTCTTAATAAAGACTGAGGTCACTGTTACTTTAACCTCCCTGTATGAAGTTTCATCTGTGTTAGGAACACAATAACTGGCGACGAGTATACAAATCCAACGCAAAGATGCAGCAAACTGTGGGCATCCTAGAGAAGTTTTCGGAGGGTGAGGACTGGGAAGCCTATGTCGAACAGCTAGACCAGTACTTTGTAGCCAACGAGCTGGACGGAGAAGGAAGCGCTGCAAAAAGGAGAGCGGTCCTCCTCACGGTCTGCGGGGCACTGACCTACAGCCTCATGAAGAATTTTCAGGCTCCGGTGAAACCCACAGATAAGTCGTATGAGGAGCTGTGTACACTGGTTCGGGAGCATCTTAACCCGAGGGAGAGCAGGCTGATTGCGTTCTACACGTGCCAGCGATCTGAAGGTCAGGAAGTGGCGAACTACGTCGCCGAGCTAAAGCGACTTCCTTGACAATGTGAGTTTGATGGCTACCTGGAGCAGATGCTCAGAGACTTTTTTTTACTGGGCACTGGCCACGGGACCATCCTTTTGACTGTAGAGACACCGATCCTCCGTAAGGCCATTGCGATAGCACAGGCGTTTATGTCCACCAGTGACAACACCAAACAAATCTCGCAGCACACAAATGCTAGCAATGTTCATAACTTAACTGGAACTGTGTTTGCGAGCAGAAATGTACAGGGCAGAAACCATGAGTCTGCAACTGCCAGCAGGCCTCAGGTGACCTAGATGACTCAGAGTCCGCAACAAAGGATGAATGCAAGGCAATTCACACCTTGTTGGCGTTGTGGAGGCTTCCATTCAGCCTATTCATGCCGCTTCAAAGGGTATGTTTGCAAGAGCTGTGGAACAATGGGGCACCTCCAATGAGCTTGCAGACGAGCTGCAAGCTCTGAAAAAACTTGCTAACCACCACGTAGCAGAGTAAGATCGGTCCATGGTGGATCAAAGCAATTCTGAGCCTCAGAGAGAGGAGGCAGATGCTGAAGTACATGGGGTGCACATATTTTCGACGAAATGTCCACCTATAATGCTAAATGTAAAATTCAATGGCTTACCTGTAGCCATGGAACTGGACACTGGCATTAGCCAATCCATCATGAGTAAAACGATGTTTGAGAGACTGTGGTGCAACAAGGCACTCAGACCAGCCCTGAGCCCCATCCACACGAAACTGAGAACTTACACCAAAGAGCTCATCACTGTCCTGGGCAGCGCCATGGTCAAGGTCACCTACGAGTGCACGGTGCACGAACTGCCACTCTGGATTGTCCCCGGCGATGGCCCAACACTGCATGGAAGGAGCTGGCTGGGCAAAATCCGCTGGAACTGGAATGACATCCGAGCGCTATCACATGTCGATGAGGCCTCAGGTACCCAGGTTCTTAACAAATTTCCTTCCCTTTTTGAGCCAGGCATTGGAAACTGTTCCCGGGCTAAGGTACGGATCCACTTGGTCCCAGAGGCATGACCCATTCACCACAAGGCGCGAGCGGTACCTCACATGATGAGGGAGAGAGTGGAAATCGAGTTGGACAGGCTGCAACGCGAGGGCATCATCTCCCCAGTGGAATTCAGTGAGTGGGCCAGCCCGATTGTTCCAGTACTCAAAAGTGATGGCACGGTCAGGATTTGCGGCGATTATAAAGTAACTATTAATCGTTTCTCGCTACAGGACCAATACCCGCTACCTAAGGCAGACGACCTATTTGCGACGCTGGCAGGAGGCAAGACGTTCACCAAGCTCGACCTGACTTCGGCCTACATGACGCCGGAGCTGGAGGAGTCTTCGAAGGGCCTCACTTGCATCAACACAAACAAGGGACTGTTCATCTACAACAGATGCCCGTTTGGAATTCGGTCGGCTGCAGTGATCTTCCAGAGAAACATGGAGAGTCTATTCAAGTTGGTACCACGCACAGTGGTTTTCCAGGACGACATATTGGTCACAGGTCAGGACACCGTCGAGCACCTACAAAATCTGGAGGAGGTCCTCCAGCGACTGGATCGAGTAGGGCTGCGGCTGAAGAAGTCAAAATGCATCTTCATGGCAATAGAAGTGGAGTTTTTGGGGAGAAAGATCGCGGCGGACAGCATTCGGCCCACAGATGCCAAGACAGAGGCTATCAGGAACATGCCCAGGCCACAGAACGTCATGGAGCTGCAGTGGTTCCTGGGACTCCTCAACTATTTTGGTAACTTCCTACTGGGGCTAAGCACCCACTTAGAGCCCCTACATGTATTATTGCGTAAAGGTGAGAACTGGATATGGGGAAAAAACCAAGTAATTGCTTTTGAGAAAGCCAGAAACATTTTATGCTCCAACAAGCTGCTTGTATTGTATAACCCGTGTAAAAGACTTGTGCTAGCATGTGATGCGTTGTCGTACGGAGTCGGGTGTGTATTACAACAAGCTAACGTTGCTGGGAAGTTGCAACCTGTCGTCTATGCCTCCAGGAGCTTGTCTAAGGCTGAGAGGGCCTACAGCATGATTGAGAAAGAGGCATTAGCATGTGTGTTCGGGGTAAAGAAAATGCATCAGTACCTGTTTGGCCTCAAATTTGAGCTGGAAACCGATCACAAGCCCCTCATAGCCCTGTTCGCTGAAAACAAGGGGATAAATACTAATGCCTCAGCCCACATACAAAGGTGGGCACTCATGCTATCAGCGTATAACTATACCATCCGCCACAGGCCAGGCACCGAGAACTGTATGGATGCTCTCAGTCGGCTACCATTGCCCACCATGGGGGTTGAAATGGCGCAGCCTGCAAACTTGTTGATGGTGGCGTAGCCCGCAGACTTGTTGATGGTCATGGAAGTGTTTGAAAATGATAAAGCACAGCCCGCCAGATTAGGGCTTGGAACAGCCAAGATCCTCTGCTGTCCCTCGTAAAAAACTGTGTACTGCATGGGAGCTGGGCCAGCATCCCCGTTGAAATGCAAGAGCTAATCAAGCCGTTCCAGCGGTGAAAGGACGAGCTGTCCATTCAGGCAGACTGCCTGTTGTGGGGTAACCATGTAGTGCTACCCAAAAAGGGCAGGGAGTCGTTGATCTCGGATCTCCACAGCACGCACCCGGGTATAGTAATGATGAAAGCGATAGCCAGATCCCACGTGTGGTGGCCCGGTATCGGCTCTGAATTAGAGTCCTGTGTACAGCAATGCAATGTGTGTGCTCAGTTGAGCAACGCGCCCAGAGAGGCACCACTAAGCTTGTGATCCTGGCCCTCCAGACCATAATCAAGGATCCATGTCGACCATGTGTGCCTATTTCTCGGTAAAATGTTCCTGGTGGTGGTGGATGCTTTTTCAAAATGGATTGATGTGAAATAATGTCGGGAAACATCGCCACCATTGAAAGCCTGAGGGCCATGTTTGCCACCCACGGCCTGCCTGACATACTGGTCAGTGACAATAGGCCATGTTTCACCAGTACTGAATTTAAAGAATTCATGACCCGCAATGGGATCAAACATGTCACCTCGGCTCCATTTAAACCAGCCTCCAATGGGCAGGCAGAGCGGGCAGTACAAACAATCAAACAGAGCCTTAAACGAGTCACAGAAGGCTCACTCCAAGCCTGCCTGTCCCGAGTACTGCTCAGCTACCGCATGAGACCCCACTCGCTCACAGGGGTGCCATCGGCTGAGCTACTAATGAAAAGGACACTTAAAACCAGACTCTCGCTGGTTCACCCCAACCTGCATGATCAGGTAGAGAGCAGGCCGCAGCAACAAAATGTGAACGATGGTCGCGCTACTGTGTCAAGGGAAATTGATCTGAATACCCCGTGTATGTGCTAAACAATGGACATGGTCCCAAGTGGATCGCAGGTACGGTGATAGCTAAAGAGGGGAGTAGGGTGTTTGTAGTCAAACAAGACAATGGACAAATTTGCAGAAAGCATCTGGACCAAACGAGGCTGCGGATCACAGACTGCCCTGAACAACCAACAACAGGCACCACCTTTTTCAAGCCCACAACACACACCCAAGGGATCAACGACACCACTCCGGACCAGGAAATCGAACTCATCACGCTCAACAGCCCAGCAAGGCCAGGCTCACCCAGCAGCCCTGCAGGGCCAACAACATGCCAGCCCAGCGAGGGCACAGCCAACACACCAGAGCAGACATTTGTACCTAGGCGGTCCACCAGGGAAAGAAAGGCTCCTGCCCGCCTCACCTTGTAAATAGTTTTCACTTTGGCTTTGGGGCGGGGAGTGATATTGTGTATCTGTAAAGCCTGCACTCCCATATTCCGCCACCAGGGAGCGCATCCCCTGAAGTCCCAAAGCATCCCAGCATACCTTGGGAGCACTGTATATAAGCCGGCCCCTAAGGCCTGTTCCTCACTCTGGAGTGTCTTAATAAAGACTGAGGTCACTGTTACTTTAACCTCCCTGTGTGCAGTCTCATCTGTGTTAGGATCACAATACATAGAGTGAGCAGTATAGATTTTCCAGGATGGTGCCAGCGATGAGAAACTAGATTTATGAGGAGATACTGAGATTATTAAGAATGCTAACGCAAATTAAAATTATGGAAAGCTTTGATATAGTGAATAGGGAAAGATTATTTCCTCTGGTTGGAGAGTTAGTCATGAGGGTACATCAATTTAAAATAATCACTCAGAGTGAAGAGAGAGGTTAGGAGAACATTCTTTGCACAAACATTTGCTGGAGTGTGGAATGCTTTGCCATACAGAATGGTGTAGGCAGAAATTAATAAACTTTCAAGCAAACATTGGATAGATATTTGAAGCGGAGGATGGTGTATGGCTGTGAGGAAGAAGGGTAGGGCAGTAGGAGTAATTTTGCAATTCCCTGGCATAGAGACAGCACAGAAATGATGGGCTGAATGGCCTCCTTCTGGGCTGTAAACTTCTATAGCTCTAAACATTATAGCCATTATGGCTCTGAATTTGCAAATGAAATGCCCACGTACCTGGTGGTCTGGGAGGTACGGAGACTCGCGGTCCTGGGCCTCTCCGGGTGCCCGTGGGTAAAGGCCCACATATCTCAGGGGAGCATGTGGTTCGCAAGTGCTTCTGGGATCAAGTGGGCCAACCAACCTATAAAAGAAGGGAATCCCCATTCATGCTTATGGGGATTCCGTATGTACAGAATCCCCATAAGCAGAATGGGAATACTCAAAGAAATACATCTACACTTTAAATAAATTAAAAAAACATTACATATTTCAAATTAATTAAGATATCATTTAATTAAATATTTAAACAAAAATATTGCCCATGGATGCCCTTTTCCCAGGTATGCGTTGAATCTGTCAAGAAAATTCTTGACAGATTGCAAGTTCCAGGTTTTCGCGCATGCGCTTCACACGCAAAAACCTGGAATTTGCGTGACCCTTATGGGCGCATGTGTGCCCATAGGAGACCACAAATTACGGTCCATTAAAGACAGAAATTAGCAACAGGAAGAAAGTTATCTTTGCTGTGTAATTTGATGATTCAATGCTGTAAAATGCACAACATATTTGGTAGTGAGAAGCAAACTATCCTCACATCTGAATAAATGTTACTGAGAAAACTAAATTTTGAACGCACTTTTGTTTTACATGGCAAGGTCATTAGGGCATCAAGGTGGAAATAGTCTTGCAGAGTATATTAAAAATATAGTAACAGGACCACTGTGAAAGTTCAGTTTATAAAAAGAAAGACTTGCAGTTAAATATTGCCTTTCATGACTTACAGCCAATGAAGTACTTCATCCTGGAGTAGTAAAAACAAGCACTGTTGTAATGTAGGAAATGTGGCAGCCAATGTGTGCACAGCAAGCTCCCAAACAGCAATGTGATAATGACCAGATCATCTGTTTAGCATAACTTCCCAACTTTTCATTTCTATCCCTCTAGAAATAAATTCTAGTACCTGGTTTGCTTTGCTAACCTATGTCACAACTTTTAGTGATTTGTGTATTAAGTGATCTCCATATTCTTCCAACCAAAATGTCATACCTCACATTTATCTGTATTGAATTTCATTTGCCAATTATATGCCCATTCTGCAAGTTTATTAATGGTCTCCTGTAATTTGTTGCAGTCTTCCTCAGTCTTGACTATTCCCCTAATTTGGTGTCATCTGCAAATTTAGAATGGTGTTTTTGATTCCAAAGACTAAATCGTTAATATAAATTGTGAACAACAGTGGTCCCAGCACTGATCCTTGTGGAACATTACTACCCACCTTCTGCCATTGTGAATAATTACCTTTACCCCTACTCTCTGCTATCCATTCTGCTACTTGTCCCCTGACTCTGCATTCTCTGACCTTGTACATTAGTCTATTATGGGGTACCTTGTCGAAGGCCTTTTGAAAATCTAGGTAAATTATATCTGTTGTATTACTATTGTCTACTCTCTTTGCTACCTCTTCAAAAAATTCACTGAAGTTTATTCAAGCAAGACTTTCCCTTTTGAAATCCATGCTTATTATATTGTTGGTTAGATATTCTTCTATTTTCTCCTTTAGTAGTGATTCCATTATTTTTCCGACCACCGACGTTAAACTGACTGGTCTATAATTCCTTAGACATGTTCTATTTCCCTTCTTAAATATAGGTATTACGTTAACTATCCACCAGTCCTCTGGCACTACACCCTTTTCTAACAAATTATTAAATATGTGTGGTAATGCCTCTGCTAGCTCCCTAGATTATTTTACAATGTGTGGATGCAATCCATCTCGACCAGAGGTTTTATCCTCTTTGAGTTTGATTAGTTTATTTAATACATCTCCTCTTTTTATTTTAAATGCATTTATCTCAGTACTAATCTCATTTGACGATTGATTTGACGTTTGATTTGCTTTGCTCCTACCAAATGAAAGAAAAAGAAGAAGACTAATCTCATCATCCAATGTCATGTCCACTTATTCTATCTCCCTGGTAAAAACTGAAGCAAAATAATTATTTAAGATTTCTGCCAATACTCTATTGTTACCTGTGGTACACTGTCTATCCTTTAATAGCACTATTCCCATCCCAACCTTCCTTTTTTATTGATGAGACTGTAAAATATTTTACTATTTTGTTTTTATATTCCTTGATAATTTAATTTCATAGTTCCTCTTTGCGTTCCTAATTGTTTTTTTTTACTTCTCTCCTAACCTTTTCATATCCTGCCTTATCATGCATTCCCCTGCTGTTTATTTACTTAATGTATGCCTCTTTCCTTGCACTCAATTGTTCCCTTATGGCTTTACTTGTCCATTAGTGTTTAGTTTAGTTTGTTCTTTCCTTTTGGCAGAATATAGGGGTCCAAGTTTCCCCAGGAGTTGCTCCTTTTTTTTTGGAGCAACTTGATTTTTCTGGACTATCTTTTTAGTTGCAATTCTGGCCATTTAATTTGCGCCAGTGTAAGTGAGTTAGTTAGGTTTTTTTTAGTTCAGTTTTTTTTTCAAAAGGGGGCGTTCCCAGCCACTTACCCCTGTTTTAGGCGTTTGGCCAGCAAATAGTTGCTCCAAACTAATTTAGGCCAGCGTATGTTGCCACTTCTGTCCGCTGAGAAAAACTTTACCTAAAGTTAAGGAATTGCGCAAGTAACTAAATTTAAAGCACCACAGAAACGGCCTGCCAGGAGCTACTGCACATGCGCATAGACTGTAGCGAACATGTGCAGAGGTCCCAACACTGTTTTCAGTGCTGGGACTTGGTTCTGCCCCCAATCCATTGGGCCACACTACACCATCACCGAGGAAAGGCTGGGGAGCGGCCAGAATATGGATGTCTTTTTTCAGCGCACTTGGAGGCGGACAAAAGTGGCGCACCGCAGGTGAGGGCTCCAGAAAAACAGGCCCATTGCTCCTGCACTCTGTTGAACACTGTTTTAAATGTTTCCCATTGCTGTTCTACGTCAGTTTTTTGCCAATATTATTGTCCATTTTATTTTCCCATGTTCTATTCTCAGCCCCTCAAAATCAGCTTTTCTCCAATCTATTACCCTGGTTTTCGTCATAATTACGTCCTTCTCAATTATCATCTTAAAGCATATTATATTATGGTCACTATTGCCTTGATGATCCCCTACTTTTACTTATCTTAAGTGCTCTGGTTCATTCCCCATTACTCGATCCAATAGCGAAATCTCCCTTATTGGGCTTTTTACATATTGGCTTAGAAAGGAGTCCTGTATACACTGTAGGAACTCCATTCCCTTATCCACTTAACCTACCTCTTCTGTCCAATTTAAATTGGGTCTAGTTGAAATCCCCCATGATTATTATTCTATGTTTTTTACTCATTTCCCTAACTTGTCTGCATATTTCTTCCTCCACCTCCCTTCCACCATGAGGTGGTTTGTAGACTACACCTATTAGAACAGAAGAACTAAGAGCAGGAGTAGGCCATTCTGCCCCTCAAGCCTGCTTCGCCATTCACTGAGATCATGGCTGATCTTCTATCTCAACTCCACTTTACTGCACTATCCCCCTATCCCTTGATTCCCTTAATATCCAAAAATCTATCTATTTCTGTCTTGAATGTACTCAAAGACTGAGCTTCCACAGCCCTCTGGGGTAGAGAATTCCAAAGATTCATCCTCTTAGTGAAGAAGTTTCTCTTCATCTCAGTCCTAAATAGCTGACCCCTTTTTCTGAGACTGTGACCCCTGGTTCTAGACTCCCCAGCCAGAGGAAACATCCTCCATGCATCTACCCTGTCAAGCCCTGTAAGAATTTTGTATGTTTCAATTAAATCATTTCTCATTCTTCTAACTCTAGAGAATATAAACCTAGTCTGCTCAATCTCTCCTCATAGGACAATCCTCCTACCCCAGGATCAGTCTGGTGAACCTTCATTGCACTCCCTCAATTAGAAAAGGAGACCAAAACTATATACAATACTCCAGGTGCGGTCTCACCAGGGCCCTGTATATTTGCTGTAAGATGCCTTTTCTCTTATTCTAAAATCCTCTTGTAATAAAGGCCAACATTCCATTTGCTTTCCTAATTGCTTGCTGTACCTACATGTTAACTTTCAGTGATTCATGTACAAGGACATCGGTCCCGCTGAACACTAACATTTCCCAATCTCTTAGCATTTAAAAAATACTCTGCTTTTCTATTTTTCCTACCAAAGTGGATAACTTCACATTTCTCCACAATATATTCCATTTGCCATGTTCTTGCCCACTCACTTAGCCTGTCTGTATCCACTTGAAGTCTCTTTGCATCCTCCTCACAACTTACATTCCCACCTAGCTTTGTATCAACAGCAAACTTGGATATATTACATTTGGTCCCCTCATCCAAATCATTGATATAAATTGTGAATAGCTGGGGCCCAAGCAACGATCCTTGTGGCACCCCACTTGTTACAGCCTGCCAACCTGAAAATGACCTGTTTATTTCTACTCTCTGTTTCCTGTCCGTTAACCAATCCTCAATCCATGCTAGTATATTATCCCCCAATCCCATGAGCCCTAACCTCTTGTGTGGCATCTTATCGAATACCTTCTGAAAATCCAAATACACCACATCCATTGGTCCTCCCTTAACTATTGCTAGTTACAACCTAAAAAAACTCTTAAAGATTTGTCAAACATGATATCCCTTTCTGTGTTGACTCTGCCCAATCCTATTAATAATTTTCTAATTACCACATCCCTAATAATAGATTCTAGCACTTTCCCTACTACTGATGTCAGGCTAACTGGTTTGTTGTTCCCCATTTTCTCTCTTCCTCCTTTCTTAAATAGTGGGGTTACATCAGGTACCTTCCAATCTGCGAGAACCGTTCTAGAATCTATGGAATTTTGGAAGATGACAACCAATGCATCCGCTATCTCTATAGCCACCTCTTTCAAAATGTAGCCTATCAGGTCCAGGGGATTTATCGGCTTTCAATCATAAGAACATAAGAACATAAGAATTAGGAGCAGGAGTAGGCCATCTAGCCCCTCGAGCTTGCTCCGCCATTCAACAAGATCATGGCTGATCTGGCTGTGGACTCAGTTCCACTTACCCGCCCGCTCCCCGTAACCCTTAATTTCCTTATTGGTTAATTTCCCATTAATTTCTCCAGTATTATTTGTTTACTAGTACTAATCTTTTTCAGTTCCTCATTCTCGCTAGACCCTTGGTACTCCACTATTTCCGGGAGGTTTTTCATGTCTTCTTCTGTGAAGACAGTCACAAGGTATTTATTTAATTTCTCTGCCATTTCCTTATTCCCCATTATAATTAGTGTGATTATAGTTATGATTAGTGTGATTGGTCCTTTATTATCTATTATCTCTATTCATGTGGATTCTACTTTTGTCTTGCTGATAGCTGCGTCACTTTTTCCTACTGCCATTATGTTATCCCTAATAAGTACAGATACCCCACCTCCCCTATTTCCCTCTCTATCTTTTGTAATATATGTAAGTTTTCTCACGATGTACATATTACATGTGTTCAGTTTGTTATGGTGCTATATTTAAACTGAGTAGTTCCTCCTTCTCTGCAGTTCACTGAAAACCTAACATACTGCGGCAAGCTGAGGATAGCAGATTATAACATAACAAGTGTATGTCACAATAAAACACGAGCAAGTGTAATCTACAGAAAATGTAAACTCATTTCTGCCCTTGCATGCATCAAATAATATTCTGTATGATTGTCACACATGGATCTCCATGTAATAACACAGTACTAGATGCTGTCATTACACTGGTATGAATTTCAGTCTTGGCACATACTACAAGCATTCTTGGTTTTATTTCAGAATTTTGACCCGATCATAGAATTTTTCTTGTATTTCAAGAGGTTGTAAGTGATGCTGGGAAATATATTTTTTAATGAAAATTGTAGCAATTGGTTAAAAATGGCAAAGCTACATGCCAGCAGCAAGGGTTGGTATTCCATTGAAGTTCCCTTTTAGTTTTAATCTGTAACTTGAGAGCGAGGAAGGAGATGTCACTGTGTGTAACGCTATGGCCCAGAATTTCCTTGGAGCTGCTCCTGTTCCACTACCAGAAGTGTGGCAGAAATCTCTTTCATGCATGTTAATTGGGTTTCCTTGGCGTAAACAAGGTTCCCGTAACGCTTCCGCCAGCAAAGTGGCACCAGCTCCAACGAAATTCCGGGCCTATGTTTCTGGGTCTTTGCAGCGCTAAATAAATGGCTGCTTGAAAAAGCACTTTCCTTTCCTCGTACAAAATAGATTAAATATCAGATAAACCCTCCAGCAATGTTTTACCACTCATGGATGAAGAGCTCAATTACTATCTAAGGTACCTCAGGGATCAGATGTACGATTCACTGGTAATAAAAAAGCAGCCAATCGAGTTTCATGTGTTAATGCAAATATGCTTAAGTCTCATTAAGCATTTGTATCAGCAACAAAAAGTAAAGTAACCTTTGCAAACATGTTGCATAAGACAAAATCATTTTTCCATAACAATTGGACCAAATTTCCCCCCACTGTTAATAAATGAGATGAAGTGCAATTAGTCTCTACAAACCTATTTACATATTACATTGCTCACGACATAATGAACATTTAGGTAAAATTCATTATGTCTGGATTTCACAGGAGGCAGCTTACAGGAGAGCTTGAAGATGGTCCATGAAGACGTTGTTGTCTATTGATCCTGGCAAAAGATCAACAATGACTAACCAGAATCAGAGGAAACAGTTCTGGGGTTCACCTACCCGGTCCCGAAAATATTGGACTTAGATGACTGAAATGGTGTGCACGGACAAGATCACAATGGTTGCAGGATTGTTCACAATGCTATCATTGTTTTTCAAGGTAGTAATTGGGTACAGCTTAAATATTCATGTATTCTATTCAAAGTAATTTCATGGATAATGGCGATAGAGACCAATGTAATTGGTTGCATTTATTATAGCTTCAGAGGGAACAGTTAACTTTTGAAATGTTTCTTTTGATTAGGAGAGTTGAAAGTAATTTACTTGAGAAAAAAGACAGCCTATAAAGAAGGCACATCAAATCTGCCATAACTGAGGAAAATAATACATTTGAACAGATCGGGTTTTTGTTTTAGCAGAAAAGTAAACTGATGACACATCTTGTCATAAATGTATTACACAAACATATGTTATTGAAAGTCCCACAAGGTGTGTACTTTCTGTTTACTAATCTTATTCCTTATTGTCACAATTTTTGAACAGCGTATTTTATGTCAACATTTATATTGGAAATTGCTATGTAAACATTTGTAACGTGAAAAAATGTTAAGGGTTAGACTTTCCACCGATGATCGCCGAACTATTGCCCGTCTATCGCCCAAATAAGCAGGCTATTGCCCATTTTAGTTTAAAAGTGGAAGGTTGGGCCGGAACATCGCCCACTAATCGCTGGTCCAACTTTCGGCACACAAGAATCTGCTATCGCTGAGGTGATCCCCCACCGCAACTTTCACCACATCGCCCACATATCGCCGGGCTGATCACTCGCCGAGAAGATCACTGGAGAAAAGCTGCTCCCGACTAGCACTGCTCGGCAGAGCACGGCACTATGGACGCCATTTTGAACGTCAGAGGAACTGACAGAGGCTGCTTCAATAAGGGGCTTATGAGGAGAATTAATTTGTGAGTGATTTTAAGGGCCTCATTTACTCTTGGCAATCATCTAATCACATTTGAGGACAAATTTAGGGCATTTATAGCGATTTATAGTTATGGGGGTCTGTAATTTCTCTACCAGTATTGGTCACTAATCACGTGCTGCAGACTGAAGATGGGAGAAGGTATATTGAAGAGCATTATGTGCACAATCAAAGAGATGGCAGATTGCTGCGGAGGAGGAGACCTTACATCCGACGCACTTACAGGGAAAAGCGATCATACCTGAACTTGTCCGATAACACGTGCCTTAGGAGGCTGCGCTTCCGAAAGGAGGTAATCGCTGAGATATGCCAGCTCATCAAGGGAGATCTGCAGCCTACCAGCACCATCAGGACTGCACTGCCTGTTAAGGTAAAGGTTACTGTGGCACTTTCCTTCTATGTATCGGGCTCCTTTCAGGCCTCAGCTGGCGACATTTGCGGTATCTCTTAGCATGCCACACATTGCTCCATTCAACAGGTGACTAAAGCCCTTTACGCTCGCAGGATGGACTTTATAAGCTTCCCTATGACCAGGGAGGCACAGACTGGGAGGGCTTTGGGTTTTTCGGGAATATAAAACTTCCCCAAGGTGCAGGGAGCAATAGACTGTACACACACTGCCCTGAGAGCACCTTTACAGGATGCGGAGGTGTTTCGGAATTGAAAGGGATTCCATTCCCTGAATGTGCAGCTTGTTGTCAACCACAACCAAATAATCATGGCAGTAAATGCTAATTTTCCAGGCAGCATCCATGGTGCGCACACCTTGTGTGAGAACACTGTCTCTGACCTGTTTAACAGTCAGCTTCAAGGACACGGTTGGATGCTGGTGGATAAAGGATATGGCCTTGCTCATGACCCCCCTGTGTAATCCCCAGATGGAAGCTGAAAAGCGCTACAATGAAAGCCATACAGCTACACGCAATATCGTCGAAAAGACAATTGGAGTTCTGAAGCAGCACTTTAGATGCCTGGATCACTCAGGAGGCAACCTACAATACCACCCTGACCAGGTCGCTGTGTTATTGTGGTGTGCTGCATGTTACATAACCTAGCTATAAGGAGAGGACAACAATTGCCAGATGGGACTGCCGGTCCACCTCAGGGGAGAGGGGAGGCAGAAGAGGAAGACAAGGAGGAGGAAGAGGATGACGAGGATCTCGGAGAGGACAATCAGCCTGGTGATGAACCTATGCCCCCACGCTCCCCCGCAAGACTGGAAAAGTCGTGGGAGTTGCGCAGTTGCTAAACTCTTGAGTCAGCAGCTCATAAATGAACGCTTTGCATGAACTTACATTGGTGACAGTTACAGTTGCAGAAATACAACAGTTGCAGTTGCGTTACGTTTCATCCTTGCCTGGCCTGGCCATTGTTTTCCAACAATTGTATTCATGTTTTACCTTCCCTTACGTTATTAGAAGACACTGCACGACAATTGTAAAATTCAATAAATGTTTTAAATAATTTAACAATGTAGGATTTATGCATCCATCCCCCCCCAACCACCTTTTCAAAAAAAACCCGCATGCGCAGAAAGGCCGTTGCTAGGGACGCCAGCCTACCACATCGCTGAGGCCCATTTCACATCGCTGAGCTATCGCCGCACCCCCCCACAAAAAAAGCCAAAAGTAGAGATCAGAAAAATGGCCGATCTTTCAGCGATCCTGAAAGCTGAAACATGGCTAAGGCTGGAATATCTCCCATTTTTTGGGCGATAGCCAGCTAAGTGGAAAGTCTAGGTGGATTTTCGGCTAATTTGTGGCCCATTTAGCGCTTGGGTGGGGCGCAAAAACAATCTTTTTGGCGTGAAATGAGACGCACAAGATTATGTGCCCAGGCGGAATTTTCAGCAATGGTTTTGTGGCGGTGCTCAAACTTAGTGCCTCCCGCAATTTGCACCGTTTGGATGACATAAATCATTGTGCATCGCTGCGCTAGCGCCCAGGCGGAACTTTTGGCCCTATTGACCAATTTAGCGTCCGCCCGGGAACCCGCCAGCAAAAAACAGACGGACTCTGGGCGCACCAGGTGCTAATGTCGCCATCTTGTAAATGGAGGAGAAAGTCAGAGTTCTGAGTGATTAAAAGCACTGGGAGAAGAACGCTATGTTACTGCATACTTTTCATTGTGAAGTTTATGTGAGTTTATCGTTTGTTTTAAAGGACATTTTAAAAGATGGGAGCTATACTATGTCAGCCATTAATCCTGACCGCTATATTTATATGGCGCCGAGCCGCAAGAAGGCTTATTGATGATAATTTTGAATGTAATCGAAGAGGTCACAGACGTATGGGGAGGAGGCCTTACCTCCAATGGCTTTACAGGGAACAGCGCTCATACCTGCAGTTCTCTGAGAAACAGTGCGTCAGAAGGCTGTGCTTCCAAAAAAAGGTGGTCACAGAGATATGCCAGCTCATAGAGGCAGAGCTACAGCTTACCAGCGGCAACAGGACTGCACTGCCCATTGAGGTGAAGGTGACTGCGGCACTTGCCTTCTATGCCTCTGGCTCCTTTCAGGCATCAGTGGGGTACATATGCTCCATCCGCAGCATGTTACACATTGCTGTATTTGCCAGGTGACTACTGCACTGTGGGCAGACACAGCAGGTCACCACACGTTAAAAAAATCCACGCACAGGCATCTTCCACCCTTCAGGATGTAGTTCAGGACCTGGAATATTAGGTCCTTCATTGAAACACCTGTGAACTCATCCTTTTTTGGCGTGGAAGCAAGTCATCCTCGTTTCGAGGGACTGCCTATGATGATGATGATGATGATGACTGCACTGTACACACATAGGATGGACTTCATAAACTTCTCAATGACCAAGGAGGCCCAAAATGAGAGGGTTGTAGGTTTTGGATGATTTGCTGGCTTCCCCAAGGTTCAGGGTGCCCTTGACTGTACGCACATCGCCCTGCGAGCACCTTTACATAATCCAGAGGTTTACCGAAACTGAAAGGGATTCCATTCCATAAATGTACAGATTGTCTGCGACCATACTCAGCGCATCATGGCAGTCAATGCCCAATACCCTGGGAGCATCCATGATGCTTTTATTTTGCGTGAGAACACTGTCTCAGGCCTGTTCCAGCTTCAACCATAAGGCCAGGGCTGGATGCTCGGGGACAAAGGTTTCGGCCTCACCACCTGGCTCATGACCCTGCTCCGGAACCCTCAGACAGAAGCCGAGCATCGCTATAATGAGAGCCATGCAACCACACACAACATGATCGAACAGACAATTGCAGTGTTCAAGCAGCGCTTCTGATGCCTGGACCATTTTGGAGGCTGCCTACAATACTCCCCTCAGCAGGTCTTTGAGTTCATTGTGGTGCGCTGCATGCTACACAACTTAGCCATCATGAGGGGATAGGAATTGCCAATGGGGATTGCAGGACCACCTCAGGAGAGAGGGTGGAGGAGGAGGAGGAAGACAAGGAAGAGGAGCCTGGCGAGGAACCCATGCCACCAGCACCTCCACCACAACCATGTCAGCAGCTCATAATTGAACACTTTGCTTGAAGAGTGAACAGCACGTTTGATCATTGCCTGCCCACTCTATCCCACCATGCTGACTATTCCCCCTCTTATTCTGCAAATGGGATACTACACAGGAATGGTGACCAAAAGAATTTATGAAACATTGTAAACCTTGATAACTTTGTTAATATAATTTGAAAACTTTGAAACTTTAATAAAATAACATAAATTGTGAATTAAATTGTGATTAAACAACAACAACAACATTATAACCAATGCCCCTGCCGCACTGTCTCTTACCACCGGCTTTCTCCCCCCCACCCTCCTTACCCTTAGCCCCCTCCCTTGACTGCTCCTTGTACCCAAAGTGGCACCACGATAGTGTGCAGTAACATTGTCAGAGTGCTGCTGTGTTGGGTGAAGAGACAATGGAGATGCCTCCTGGGGAGACACTGGACGAGCTCGTGACGCGGAAGGCCTGGCTTGTGACTGACGAACCTCTTCATCGGCGTCGCCAGTCACAGGTGGTGTGGGGGTATGCCTGTGTCACACTGGGGAACTCGGAAAGGCTGCTCACCACACTCTCTGGGACACCAGTGTGACTGGTGGAGGCCACCAGCCTCGTGTGGGCACTGATGGCCTTGTAGGTTTCGCGGTTGGCACCAACAATCTGCGACCCTACCTCCGTTATGGTCACAGTGAGATTCTCGATGGTCACGGGAATCCTACCCAGGACATCAAGGAGCTGACGGGTGAGCCTAATGCTCTCCCTGGACAGTCGCACCATGTCCAATTCCACGTCTGCCAGTCTGTCAGCAGACCAGCTTTGCTGACTCACCCTCCGGAGATTTGGCATATGGGATTCGACCCCAGAACTGTGTTGCTGCACGCTACTTGTCCCGGGAGCCTCAGAGATCGCAAAGCCCGGGAATGTAACATCATCCTCAGACGAGGTGTTTTCCAGTGGTAAAAGAGATGTGGACTGCATCTGCCTGCCCCCCCACCCCACCCCCCCGGAGTTGGCTGCTCCGTCAACTCTTCCTCAAATGCCTCCTCCTCCTCCACATGATGGACTGACATGGAGGGTTGATCCCAGGGATTCGGCGCCGGCAACTGGTCATCTGGAAGTAGAAAGCAGCAGACGAGTGGTTAGCAGCAGGGTAGGGGCAGGGTGACATGAGAAAGGTCACATAACACAGGCTCATTTGAAGGACTGCCGCTACTCCATTATATCTAGTCCAGCGACACTGCATCACATTGCCCCAACCCTAGTCCACAGGCCCTGCATCACATTGCCCCAACCCTAGTCCACAGACATTGCATCACATTGCCCCAACCCTAGTCCACAAACACTGCACTACATTGCCCACTGACACTGCATCACATTGCCCCAACCTAGCCCAGGGAGTGTGCAGGACTTACCCTCAGGATGCAAGTGTGGGTCAGCGCCACCAGTGGCAGTTGCCTGACCTGAGATGCCGATGAGACCTGCCACTCGCTCCTCCAGTTCTGTAAGTGGCAGGGTCTGAGGCAGACCGCCGCCTGTCCGCATTAATTCACAGCGGTTGTGGGACTTCTTTGCCTGCAAAGATGAAAACGGGAATGGTTACCAGAGGGACCATCTGCTCTTGTGACACACACAGAGTGCCACCAAAGCACTTATACCATACTGTCTGAATGTAATACAGTCCTCTGCTTAATGGCCTTGGAAGTTGCACGTGGTTCATCAGGAACACATCAAAGTGCGGAAACATCTTATGGATTCTCAGAAAGCAATCTTAATAATGTGTAAAGATCAGTCATGGCAAATAGGGTGCCACACTAAGTCTACCTATGTGTCATGCATTTTAGGAGGCAACCCACAGAGTGCTTAGAGACAGCAACAGCATGAGAACAAATAGTGTGTCAGATTTATAATTTAAGTAATAAAGGAGTGCATGAATAAAAATTGTACTCACTCTAACGACCCTCGAAAGATGATTGAACTTTTTCCGGCACTGTGTGGCAGTCCTTATCACAATATCTGAGGGAGGGACCTCCTCAGCAATCTCCCTCCAGATGGCATGGGTCTACCCCTCCTGTGCAGTTCCTGCTATCTCCTCTCCAAGGTCCCCACAAGAGCTTTGTTAGCCTCCTGTGTAAATCGTCTCACACACTGCCTGTTGTCCTCCTCCACCATCATGAAAATCGGATAATAAAATGATTCAGCTCCGGGTGTACTGCATATGCGCGCGGCTGCACCCTGCATTAGCGTTTGCGATCAGACAGCAGACCAGAAGCGCAAGAAGAAAAAAAATTTGCGCATGCGCAGAACGGCCATTTTTTTTAATGGTCGGTACTTTCGCCTCCGGTGCACAAATTCTGTCATGCAACGTCGGAGTTAGCGCTAACGCCTGTCATGAACTTTCATTTGGTGAAAGTTGCACGCTTTGACGCTAACGCTAACCCGGCACTAAAATTTTGATTTTGCCGCGATTTGCGCCTGCAAACAAGTGAAATCGCAAAAAGCCAAAAATCCAGCCCAAAGTCTGAACTCTATGATCCCGAATTTGATAGGACTCACTGCCCACTGCCGCCAACATTCCTCTTCAGGTTCCGCCCAGTGCCACTTTCCATTTGGGCCGGAGCTGGGAGGGCGGGCGGTGAGTCACCGGGAACTGCCCGCTGACGTCAACGGACGGCTGAGTGATGTAAGTGGGGGTGGACCGCTGCGAGGAGGCTGGTCTGCCCCCAATGGTGAGTATGAAGATCCGGAAAAAAAGGTTAGTAAATTTTTTTAAATACATTTTTTCACAGCGATTTACCTCAATGGTATTCCCTGAAGGTCTTCTGATGGATTTTTTTTTCTGATGGTTTAAATTTTCAGCTCTTTGACCCTCTGTGGACCCAACTCCATCCTCGGCGGCACTTGGGCGGCAAGCGCCTCTGCCGCCGAGAATGAGAGCTCCCGCCGGCTGCCGCCCAGATTGATGGCATACATCGCAAATTTGCCGCCCGCCGATCTTCAAGGGACCTGGGTGATAAAAGCCCCACTCAAAGAACCGTCAGGGACCTCGGCAGCCTTCGACAGTCCTTTGGGTGGCACTTGGGCGGGTGGGGGCCTTCATCAAATTCGGGCCCTGAGTGTTTCAGTAAATTATGAACCTCTTTTTAGGATAAATATTAGTATTTTAACTTAAATTTCCAGTCATCAAATACATTATAAACATTCTTAATTCTTTGAAAGATAAATTTCTGGTGAAACTGGCAAGAGTCAGTTAGTGGCTGTGAGAGCAGAATGCAGTATTAGGAAATATAGAAAAGGAGTACTAATTTACTGGTTCCTGCTGCTCCATTAAGTTATTGATTTATTTACTGCTGTATAAATATTCACAGTGTAACTGTGCTGCAATGCTCAGTAGCCTTTTGTTGCTGTCAGTGGTGATGCACATGGTTTGTGTTGCTTTCTGTGGATTGAGTTTTCCTGTTACGATTTTCTAGTAGAAAAAGAAAAAAAATTTTGTTGTATGTTCTCCAGTTTATTATGTTAATTTTTAATTTCCACTTTATTCTAATAGCAGCGCCTGTTGTCCACTGTATTAGGATGTATTCTCAGTATATTATTTGCAAACATCAAAATAAAATCTTTCAACGCCACCTTTTCTCCCCATATGCCATGGGAGAGGGACTAATATAGCTTTGAAGAGTGTAATTTCACTCAGAAAAATAAACTTTTGTGTAGAAATATTGTCATAGAATCACATTTGTTTTCAAGGTTGCAAGACAATTTGAAAGGAATCATCTTATGAAATTTGTTTTGGCAAATCATTTGTTATATAGACATCCCAAGGATATAAATTGTATTAAGATACAGCAGGTCATCATTTGTGTCTGATACCATCAGCTGATGCACATCTATTACACCTTCTCCAAGCAAATACATTTTGTCATGAATGTGAGGGTGAGATTTCAGTGAGAAGGGACAGAGTGAAAGATAGCGAAGAACCCTGTAGGATGCGTTCTCCAGTCTCACTACACGTCACACCCCAATGTGACCCATCGCCACGATCGCAATGATGTCCTCCTTGACTGGGGAAAGAAGCTGAATGGATTTTCTCCCTCCTCCTGCCCTCGCCTCCTTCCTGCAATTGCTTGCGAGCTTGCTATGCAAGAAAGAAGGGAGGGTGTTAGTGGTAGCTTTGTGTGAGATGCTTTGAAGATGTGCATGTTAAGATCGAATAGTGGTGCTGGTGCTTGAAGAATTGACAGAGGTGTGAGCAGGTAAAGGCAATAATAGTGAGGAGAGTAGGAGGTGCCGACAGAGGGAGGTGGAGTGAAGTGCACTGCAGTGAATGGAGGAGAGTGCTGGTAATCAGGGGAAGGAAGGGTTGTGTTCTGGGGCAGTGCAGTGTATGGAGAGAGTTAAAGGAGATAGGAGTTAAGAATCCTCCCTTAGCAACTCTGGTCAGGTCATTAAACCTTTTCCTGTATTTTTAATCGTTTTGCCAGTTGTGCCCACTGCTTCTTGGGACACTTTCTTGCCGCTTGGTGGGAAGAGGTCATCTCTTTCTTGCTGATCTCCTCCCAGCAAAAGCTCTAATTCTGCATCTGGAAAGCGAGGAGCCATTGACGCTTCTCCTTGGCCTGCTATGTTGAGAAGATCCCTGTTTCCTGTCACCGCAGTGCACCTTTAAGAGGTGCTGGATGCCTTTAAAATGCATCAGGAAAGCCCGATATTCACGCTCATGGTTAGCTGCCAATGAACCCCACGTATTTCATGATAATGAGAGCCCCTGATCAATTTTACTTCCTAATTAGGTGTGTGCTGTCTGTCCAGAAACCAATTTCTGCCCCAGGATGTTTGTGGCTGAGTTGGTGTGAAGATATCATCCAAGAAATTGTCACAATGCAAATGTTACCGATTGGTAGGTTGACTCCCTGGGCTCGCCAGGATATTTCCCAACTCTTCTTGGCTGGCTTATTGGATACAGAAAGAAAGGTTATTATGATAAAAATTCCATTAATAAATCAGTTAAATATTATATTAAGAAAATGTATTTACCTTGTAAGAAATTTGTAGTTCCCTAATTCTATGCTCTCCTGTAACTGTAAGATTGGTGGTGCTTTCTGCTGCAGCTGGAGCGTTACATGCTAAAGTTCTCTGTATACCTTCAATCAGTGTGTTTGCTATTGGTGGTTTGACTGGACAATTCCTGTTGTTGGAAACAGTAGGCCCATTTGGAGATGTTGGTTGGACTACCATAACTGGCTCAGCAGAAGAATCACTAGCCCTTGTATCTGTGACTACAACAAAAATGCTTTATCCGAGTCAGATGTTAGCTAGATGGGGAACGTAGTTCCCTGCTCCATAATTTATTGCAAGCCTTAAATGGATCTTTGAAGAATTAGTTCACACATTTACAAATACTTTAATTCAGTCTTTATTGTAATTTCTATCCAGTCATAGCCAGAGAATCACCCACAAAGTTCTCTTCCCGCTCCCACAGCATTACCTCTGGTGTCCCCCAAGGATCTAGCCTTGGCCCCCTCCACATATACACTGACGACACCCAGCTCTACCTCACCACCATTCTCTCAATCCTGTCACTATCTCAAATTTGTCAGACTGTTTGTCTGACATCCAAAACTGGATGAGCAGAACTTTCCACCAACTAAATATTGGGAAGACCGAAGCCATTGTCTTTGGACCTGCCACAAACTGTTCCTCAGTCACTGACTCCATCCCTCTGCCTGGCCACTGTCTGAGGCTGATCCAAACCCTTTGCAACCTTGGCGCACTATTTGTCTAGAAGTTCCCCAAATTATATTTTGTTCAGTGTTTGATCGGGGCTTTTGATGTCTGGAGAGGAACACTAACACCTAGATTTCAGCAGACATCAGGATCTCCTCAATGCCATCATGAAAACATGTTTCCATCTCACTTGTCACAAAACCAGTGGGTTAGAACAACCTCACTTCATACCAAAACTGAAACCCATATGATCCAAGTCTAAATCTGATCAGAGATGGAGTGATGTTGCCCCTGTAACACTCATAAATGCAAGCCCTGAAAGTTATTTTCTGATCTTCTCTAAACTGAACTGTGCTCTTAATAATATTTTTTTTTCTCTTGGGGGATGGGATTTGTCATGTATGTAACTATGTAATACTTGCCACCAGAGGACGCGACTGTTGGAGTCCTAATGGTCACCTGCACACACGTGCAGGGCCAGTATAAAAGGTTGGCTGCCATGTTGTTTAGGCACTCTGGAGTTGTAATAAAGAAGACTAAGGTCACACTAAGTTTAGCTCACAGTACTCAGCCTCATGGAGTTCTTCTATACACGACAATTAGCGACGAGTAACAGAATACGAACCTTCACGCAACCATGGCTGCCATTGGAATATTAGAGAGATTTGTAGAAGGTGATGATTGAGAAGCCTTCGTCGAGCAGCTCGACCGGTACTTCGTGGCCAATGAGCTGGAAGGAGACACTAACTCGGCCAAGCGCAGGGCGGTTCTCCTCACCGTCTGTGGGCCTAAAATATACGGCCTCATCAAGAATCTGCTCGCACCGACAAAACCAACGGAGAAGGATTATACACAGTTGTGCACGCTGGTTCGGGACCACCTCAAGCCGAAGGAGAGTATTCTCATAGCTAGATATCATTTTTACAAGCACCATCGCTCCGGGGGCCAGGATGTGGTGGATTATGCCGGCGACCTGAGACACCTCGCGGGACCTTGCGATTTTGGAACTGTGTTGGGGCAAATGCTGTGGGACTTTCTCGTGTTGGGCACCAGCCACGAGGTCATTCTTCGAAAGCTGCTGGCTGCCGAAACCTTAGACCTGAGCTGGACCATCACGATCGCCCAGGCACGCATGGCCACAGACGATAACACCAAACAGATATCTTCTCAACATCAAAGCTCACCAGCAAGCACTGTGCTTAAAATGGTGTCGCTAACAGGCCGTACTACATATGGCAGGGCCTATACGCCTGTGGCTGCAAGACCTGTAATGACTCAGAGTTCGCCATCAGGGGTGAATGTGAATCCATTAGCACCATGTTGGCGCTGTGGGGGTAATCATTGGGCCTATCAAAGTCGATTCAAGCACTACGTGTGCAAAGGCTGTGCAATGATGGGGCACCTCCTGCGAATGTGCAAACGTGCTGCGACATACCACGTGGCAGAGGATGATCGATCCGGCGCGGATCACGCAGCACAGGCAACTCAACCCGAGGAAGAAGTGTATGGGATACACACCTTCACCACCAAGAGCCCTCCTATAATGCTGAAAGTCAAATTAAATGGAATTTCAGTATCCATGGAGTTGGACACGGGTGCGAGTCAGTCAATAATGAGCCAGAAGGCTTTCGAGAAACTGTGGGGCAACAAGGCACAAAGACCCAAACTGAGCTTGATTAATGCAAAGCTGCGTACCTACACCAAAGAGCTCGTACCAGTCATTGGAAGTGCGGCAGTGAAGGTATCGTATGATGGAGCTATGCATGACCTATCATTGTGGATTGTTCCAGGCAATGGCCCAACGCTGTTCAGCAGAAGCTGGCTAGAAAAGATTAGATGGAATTGGAACGACATCAAAGCACTATCTTCAGTGGATGATGCCTCGTGTGCTCAAGTGCTGAGCAAGTTTCCCTTGCTATTCGAACCAGGCATCGGCAACTTCACAGGCACCGAGGTACAGATCCATCTAGACCCCGATGCACGGTCCGTCCATCACAAGGCTCGGGCGGTTCCATACATGATGAGGGAGAAATTCGAGATTGAACAGGACAGACTCCAACGCGAAGGAACATATCACCAGTTGAGTTCAACGAGTGGGCCAGTCCAATTGTTCCAGTGTTGAAAAGTGATGGCATGATCAGAATCTGCGGAGACTACAAGGTAACGATTAACTGAGTCTCACTACAGGACCAGTACCTGCTGCCTAAGGCGGATGACCTGTTCACAACGTTAGCGGGGGAGAAGTCGTTCACTAAGCTGGACCTAACCTCCGCCTACATGACACAGGAGCTGGCTTAATCTTCGAAAAGAGTAACTTGCATCAACACACACAAAGGGCTGTTTATATACCACAGTTGCCCTATCGGGATTCGCTTGGTTGCAGCCATTTTCCAGAGAAACATGGAGAGTTTGCTGAAATCTGTTCCGCGCACCATTGTGTTTCAAGACGACATCCTGATCACTGGTCGTGACACCATCAAACATCTACACAACCTGGAAGAGGTTCTAAGTTGCCTAGACAGAGTGGGATTCAGGCTGAAACGCTCCAAGTGTGTTTTCCTGGTGCCAGAAGTCGAATTTTTGGGGAGAAAGATTGCAGCAGATGGCATCAGGCCCACGGACTCAAAGACAGAGGCCATCAAGAATGCACCCAGACCACAGAATGTGATGGAGCTATGTTTGTTCCTGGGACTCCTCAATTATTTCGGTAACTTTCTACCCGGGTTGAGCACGTTGTTAGAGCCTTTGCACATGTTGCTACGTAAGGGTGACGACTGAGTTTGGGGCAAATCTCAAGACACAGCCTTTGAGAACGCCAGGAACCTGCTATGTTCAAATAAGCTACTTGTACACCATGACCCACGTAAACGTTTAGTGATAGCTTGTGATGCCTCATCATACGGGGTCGGCTGTGTGTTACAGAAAGCCACTGTATCGGGCAACCTCCAACCGGTTGCATACGCATCTCGAAGTCTGTCTAAGGCTGAGAGAGCCGATATTATGGTCGAGAAAGAGGCGTTAGCATGTGTATATGGGGTTAAGAAAATGCACCAATACGTATTTGGACTTCGGTTTGAGCTTGAAACTGACCACAAACCGCTCATTTCGCTGTTTTCAGAAAGCAAAGGTATAAACACCAATGCTTCGTCCTGCATCCAAAGATGGGCACTAACATTATCCACTTATGACTATGTTATCCGCCACAGACCAGGCACTGAAAACTGCCGATGCTCTCAGCCAGCTACCATTACCCATCACTGGGGTTGAAATGGCACAGCCCGCAGACTTGCTACTGGTCATGGATGTTTTTGAGAGCGAGGGGTCACCCGTCACAGCTCACCAGATCAGGACCTGGACCAGCCAGGATCCTGTACTATCATTAGTAAAGAGTTGCGTCCTAAATAGGAACTGGTCGGCCGTTCCTGGGGAAATGCAAGATGAAATTAAGCCGTTTCACCGACGCAAAGATGAAATCCATCCAGTCAGATTGTCTCTTATGGGGTAATCGCGTGGTTTTGCCAAAAAAAGACAGGGAAACGTTTATACGCAACCTACACAGTACCCACCCAGCCATTGTCATGATGAAGGCAATTGCCAGGTTGCATGTTTGGTGGCCCAGCATTGACTCGGACTTGGAGTCATGCCTGCATCAACGCAACACTTGCTCGCAACTGAGCAATGCACCGAGGGAGGCTCCATTGAATCTGTGGTCATGGCCCTCCAAACCGTGGTCCAGGATCCACGTGGATTTTGCCGGTCCCTTTCTAGGAAAGATGTTTTTAGTAGTTGTGGATGCTTACTCCAAATAGATTGAATGCATAATCATGTCATCCAGCACGTCCACAGCCACCATTGAAAGTCTCCGGGCCATGTTTGCCACCCATGGCTTGCCCGATGTCCTTGTCAGCGACAATGGACCGTGTTTCACCAGCTCGGAATTCAATGAGTTTATGGCCAGCAATGGCATCAAGCATGTCAGGTCTGCTCTGTTTAAGCCCGCGTCTAACGGTCTAGTGGAGCGGGCAGTCCAAACAATCAAGCAGAGCATGTAACGCATGACGGACGGTTCCCTGCAGACCCATTTGTCTCGCATTCTGCTCAGTTACCGGACGTGACCCCACTCGCTCACCGGGATTCCCCCGGCAGAATTGTTAATGAAGAGAGCCCTAGTCCACCCAGATCTTAATGATCACATGGAAACCCGGCGACACCGGCAGAACATGTACCATGATCGCGCGGCTGTTTCACGTGACATTGATGTTAACGACACTGTGTTTGTCCTGAATTACGGTCATGGTCCCAAGTGGGTTGCTGGCACTGTTTTGGCCAAGGAAGGGAATAGGGTGTTTATAATCAAACTGTTAAATGGCCAAATGTGCAGAAAGCATTTAGATCAGACCAAATTGCTATTTACTGACAACCAGGAATGCCTTGGAGAGGACATCACCATCGACGATCCACCAACACGCACCCAACCAGCAATCGACCTCGCTGTCAATCACGAGGATGAACCCACCATTCATAGAAACATAGAAACATAGAAAATAGGTGCAGGAGCAGGCCATTCAGCCCTTCTAGCCTGCACCGCCATTCAATGAGTTCATGGCTGAACATGAAACTTCAGTACCCACTTCCTGCTTTGACGCCATACCCCTTGATCCCCCGAGTAGTAAGGACTTCATCTAACTCCCTTTTGAATATATTTAGTGAATTGGCCTCAACTACTTCCTGTGGTAGAGAATTCCACAGGTTCACCACTCTCTGGGTGAAGAAGTTTCTCCTTATCTCGGTCCTAAATGGCTTACCCCTTATCCTTAGACTGTGACCCCTGGTTCTGGACTTCCCCAACATTGGGAACATTCTTCCTGCATCCAACCTGTCCAAACCCGTCAGAATTTTAAACGTTTCTATGAGGTCCCCTCTCACTCTTCTGAACTCCAGTGAATACAAGCCCAGTTGATCCAGTCTTTCTTGATAGGTCAGTCCCACCATCCCGGGAATCAGTCTGGTGAATCTTCGCTGCACTCCCTCAATAGCAAGAATGTCCTTCCTCAAGTTAGGAGACCAAAACTGTACACAATACTCCAGGTGTGGCCTCACCAAGGCCCTGTACAACTGTAGCAACACCTCCCTGCCCATGTACTCAAATCCCCTCGCTATGAAGGCCAACATGCCATTTGCTTTCTTAACCGCCTGCTGTACCTGCATGCCAACCTTTAATGACTGATGTACCATGACACCCAGGTCTCGTTGCACCTTCCCTTTTCCTAATCTGTCACCATTCAGATAATAATCTGTCTCTCTGTTTTTACCACCAAAGTGGATAACCTCACATTTATCCACATTATACTTCATCTGCCACGCATTTGCCCACTCACCTAACCTATCCAAGTCACTCTGTAGCCTCATAGCATCCTCCTCGCAGCTCACACTGCCACCCAACGTAGTGTCATCCGCAAATTTGGAGATACTACATTTAATCCCCTCGTCTAAATCATTAATGTACAATGTAAACAGCTGGGGCCCCAGCACAGAACCCTGCGGTACCCCACTAGTCACTGCCTGCCATTCCGAAAAGTACCCATTTACTCCTACTCTTTGCTTCCTGTCTGACAACCAGTTCTCAATCCACGTCAGCACACTACCCCCAATCCCATGTGCTTTAACTTTGCACATTAATCTCCTGTGTGGGACCTTGTCGAAAGCCTTCTGAAAGTCCAAATATACCACATCAACTGGTACTCCTTTGTCCACTTTATTGGAAACATCCTCAAAAAATTCCAGAAGATTTGTCAAGCATGATCTCCCTTTCACAAATCCATGCTGACTTGGACCTATCATGTCACCATTTTCCAAATGTGCTGCTATGACATCCTTAATAATTGATTCCATCATTTTACCCACTACTGAGGTCAGGCTGACCGGTCTATAATTCCCTGCTTTCTCTCTCCCTCCTTTTTTAAAAAGTGGGGTTACATTGGCTACCCTCCACTCCATAGGAACTGATCCAGAGTCAATGGAATGTTGGAAAATGACTGTCAATGCATCCGCTATTTCCAAGGCCACCTCCTTAAGTACTCTGGGATGCAGTCCATCAGGCCCTGGGGATTTATCGGCCTTCAATCCCATCAATTTCCCCAACACAATTTCCCGACTAATAAAGATTTCCCTCAGTTCCTCCTCCTTAATAGACCCTCTGACCACTTTTATATCCGGAAGGTTGTTTGTGTCCTCTTTAGTGAATACTGAACCAAAGTACTTGTTCAATTGGTCTGCCATTTCTTTGTTCCCCGTTATGACTTCCCCTGATTCTGACTGCAGGGGACCTACGTTTGTCTTTACTAACCTTTTTCTCTTTACATACCTATAGAAAGTTTTGCAATCCACCTTAATGTTCCCTGCAAGCTTCTTCTCGTACTCCATTTTCCCTGCCCTAATCAAACCCTTTGTCCTCCTCTGCTGAGTTCTAAATTTCTCCCAGTCCCCAGGTTCGCTGCTATTTCTGGCCAATTTGTATGCCATTTCCTCGGCTTTAATACTATCCCTGATTTCCCTAGATAGCCACGGTTGAGCCACCTTCCCTTTTTTATTTTTACGCCAGACAGGAATGTACAATTGTTGTAATTCATCCATGCGGTCTCTAAATGTCTGCCATTGCCCATCCACAGTCAACCCCTTAAGTATCATTAGCCAATCTATCTTAGCCAATTCATGCCTCATACCTTCAAAGTTACCCTTCTTTAAGTTCTGGACCATGGTCTCTGATTTAACTGTTTCATTCTCCATCCTAATGCAGAATTCCACCATATTATGGTCACTCTTCCCCAAGGGGCCTCGCACAATGAGATTGCTAATTAATCCTCTCTCATTACACAACACCCAGTCTAAGATGGCCTCCCCCCTAGTTGGTTCCTCGACATATTGGTCTAGAAAACCATCCCTTATGCATTCCAGGAAATCCTCCTCTACCGTATTGCTTCCAGTTTGGCTAGCCCAATCTATGTGCATATTAAAGTCACCCATTATAACTGCTGCACCTTTATTGCATGCACTCCTAATTTCCTGTTTGATGCCCTCCCCAACATCACTACTACTGTTTGGAGGTCTGTACACAACTCCCACTAACGATTTTTGCCCTTTAGTGTTCTGCAGCTCTACCCATATAGATTCCACATCATCCAAGCTATTGTCTTTCCTAACTATTGCATTAATCTCCTCTTTAACCAGCAATGCTACCCCACCTCCTTTTCCTTTTATTCTATCCTTCCTGAATGTTGAATACCCCTGGATGTTGAGTTCCCAGCCCTAATCATCCTGGAGCCACGTCTCCGTAATCCCAATCACATCATATTTGTTAACATCTATTTGTACAGTTAATTCATCCACCTTATTGCGGATACTCCTTGCATTAAGACACAAAGCCTTCAGGCTTGCTTTTTTAACACCCTTTGTCCTTCTAGAATTTTGCTGTACAGTGGCCCTTTTTGTTCTTTGCCTTGGGTTTCTCTGCCCTCCACTTTTCCTCATCTCCTTTCTGTCTTTTGCTTTTGCCTCATTTTTGACTCCCTCTGTCTCCCTGCATAGGTTCCCATCCCCCTGCAATATTAGTTTAACTCCTCCCCAACAGCACTAGCAAACACTCCCCCTAGGACATTGGTTCCGGACCTGCCCAGGTGCAGACCGTCCGGTTTGTACTGGTCCCACCTCCCCAGAACCGGTTCCAATGCCCCAAGAATTTGAATCCCTCCCTGCTGCAACACTGCTCAAGCCATGTATTCATCTGCGCTATCCTGCGATTCCTACTCTGACTAGCACGTGGCACTGGTAGCAATCCCGAGATTACTACTTTTGAGGTCCTACTTTTTAATTTAGCTCCTAGCTCCTTAAATTCTTTTCGTAGGACCTCATCCCTTTTTTTACCTATGTCGTTGGTACCAATGTGCACCACGACAACTGGCTGTTCTCCCTCCCATTTCAGAATGTCCTGCACCCGCTCCGAGACATCCTTGACCCTTGCACCAGGGAGGCAACATACCATCCTGGAGTCTCGGTTGCGTCCGCAGAAACGCCTATCTATTCCCCTCACCATCGAATCCCCTATCACTATCGCGCTCCCACTCTTTTTCCTGCCCTCCTTTGCAGCAGAGCCACCTACGGTGCCATGAACTTGGCTGCTGCTGCCCTCCCCTGATGAGTCATCCTCCCCAACAGTACTCAAAGCAGTGTATCTGTTTTGCAGGGGGATGACCACAGGGGACCCCTGCACTATCTTTCTTGCACTGCTCTTCCTGCTGGTCTTCCATTCCCTATCTGGCTGTGGACCCTTCTCCTGCGGTAAGACCAACTCACTACACGTGATACTCACGTCATTCTCAGCATCGTGGATGATCCAGAGTGAATCCACCCTCAGCTCCAATTCCGCAACGCGGACCGTCAAGAGCTCGAGGTGGATACACTTCCCACACACGTAGTGCCCAGGGACACCGGAAGTGTCCCCGAGTTCCCACATGGTACAGGAGGAGCATATCATGTGACCGAGCTCTCCTGCCATGTCTTAACCTTAGATACCCTTAAATTGGTAATAACAATGTTGCAGTTCACTTACTGATATAAAAAAGAAAAGAAAAGCTACTCACCAATCACCAGCCAATCACTTACCACATTGGCTGTGACGTCACTTTTTGATTACTTTCTACTTCTATTTTGCTTTCTCTCCCGCTGTAGCTGCACCGGTATGCTTTTGATAGGTCGCTCCCCTCTCACCAACTGCCGCTGGCTCTCGATCTCCCGCTGGGCTTTTGATCGGTCGCTCCCCTCTCACCAACTGCCGCTGGCTCTCGATCTCCCGCTGGGCTTTTGATAGGTCGCTCCCCTCTCACCAACTGCCACTGACAGTCCGGTCAGACCAGCCGTGGTGAAGTGCAGCAATGGTCCGGCCAACTCACACATGCCAGGGTTTGAACTTAGACGATCAACCAAGGAGCGAAGGGCTCCAGATCACCTCAACTTGTCAATAACTTATACCGAAGACTTTACGGGGAAGTGATGTTATGTATGTAACTATGTAATGCTTGCCACCAGAGGGCACGACTGTTGGAGTCCTAATGGTCACCTGCACACACGCGCAGGGCCAGTATAAAAGGTTGGCTGCCATGTTGTTTAAGCACTCTGGAGTTGTAATAAAGAAGACTAAGGTCACACTAAGTTTAGCTCACAGTACTCAGCCTCGTGGAGTACTTCTATACACAACAGGATTTCTTTAATAAAATATTGCATCATATGTCTTTGGTATCAAGAGTGTTCCTTTCATTTGTGCATCTCTCACAAAACATTTCCCTGCATATTTCCCTAAACATCAGGAATAATAATCTCCAACATCCCATTCTTCTCCAAAGTTTTTGAACACGTTGTCGCCTCCCAAATCCATGCCCATCTTTCCTGGAACTCCAAGTTTGAATCCCTCCAATCAGATTTCCGCCTCTGCCACAGTACTGAAATGGCTCTCATCAAAGTCACAAATGACATCCTTTGTGACTGTGACAAAGGTAAACTGTCCCTCTGAATCAATTTTTTGGTTATCCTTTGCTGGTTTCTAAATCACTCCCAATCCTCAGGCTTACTTGGCAACATTATAAGCCACTTATTTTAATCTAATACTATCCTTAACCTCTTTAGTTAGCCATGGATGGATCACTTTTCTCGTGGAGTTATTATTTCTCAATGGAATGTATATTCATTGAGAATTATGAAGTATTTCTTTAAATATTAGCTGTTGCTTATCTACCATCATAGCATTCAATCTAATTTCCCAATCTACCTTAGCCAACTCGCCTGTCATACCTATGTAATTGGCTTCATTTAAGTATAATACTTTAGTTTTGGACTTAACTATGTCACTCTTGAACTCTCTCATATTACGATCATTCTTCCGCAAAGGATCCCTTACTATGGTCCCAATTTTATCCAAAGAAAACAAAACTTACCTGGATACCCTTTTTTTTAGGCCCCTCAGCGCTGAAAATAATAATTCATAGTTTCTTCACCATATGCGCACCCTCTGGCGCCCACGCTACCCAATCCAACTCTCCTAGGCGGAGCCTCCAATGTGCGCTGAAATGGCACAGCGCATGCGAGGGAAAAAAAAATTCTAATCTACAAGTGCGAGACATCACAGGGGGGCGAACTCCAGACCTGATCCAGAAACACTGGAGTCTGAGAACTTAGGACATCTTGTGGGGATGAGCGGAGACAACATCGAGCATTCTCGATTGCTCCTGGAAGCCATTGGTTGGGTGAAGGCAGAGTTAGGAGAACTGTCCTTACAGGTTGAAAGACTTTCGGGATGGTGAACGAGGTAGTATTGGAAATGGGGGGATGGGGGGGCTCACCCAGGCTGTCCTTAATGTGAGGAGCGCTTTCCACTCTACACCATATTCAAGGGTTGATCCTGAGGATGAGGGTGACGATGAAGAGGTACCCGGGCATTCTGCCATTTGGCGCTGTCCCTGTTGTAGCCCAGCATCAAGAAACGCCGTGCTGGGAAAGGAACATATTACAGCTGGGGGTACGGGGGGAAAGGAAGCAGAAGTCTGCATCTACGGGCACGTGCAGGGGTAGCGGCATCTACTGGGGCAGGATTGGCACTCAGCGCTAAAGAAGAGGATAGATGTCTTGTTTGTTTTTTGGTTGATTTAGTTGATCTTTGTAAAGTTTGCCACGGCTCTGAATAAAGTTTTTAAAATTTTGAAGGTTTAAACATAAGTAAAGTCACGCTAATTACAACTGTGCTGTACAAATGTTTAATAAACATTTTAATTTTGGAACTTTAACCTGACATCTGCACTTCATTTTTTAATGCTACACTAATAAATATTGCAGGATAACTGGACTGAAAATGTAAAATGGCATCACCCCTTGCAACTTATTGATTTCAATGATACAGGGGCAGGTTCCGCTTGGCAAACAGTGACTAGTGGGGTGCCACAGGGATCAGTGCTGGGTCCTCAACTATTTACAAACTATATTAATGATTTGGATGAAGGGACTGAGTGTAATGTAGGCAAATTTGCTGATGATACAAAGATGGGTGGGAAAGCAAATTGTGAGGAGGACACAAAAAATCTGCAAAGGATATAGACAGGCTAAGTGAGTGGGCAAAAATTTGGCAGATAGAGTATAATGTGGGAAAGTGTGAGGTTAGCTACTTTGGCAGAAATAATAGAAAAACAAATTATAATTTAAATGGAGAAAAATTGCAAAGCACTGCAGTACAGAGAGACCTGGGGTTCCTTGTGCATGAAACACAAAAAGTTAGTATGCAGGTACAGTAAGTAATCAGGAAGGCAAATGGAATGTTGGCCTTTATTGCAAGGGGGATAGAGTATAAAAGCAGAGAAGTCCTGCTACAACTGTACAGGATATTGGTGAGGCCACACTTGGAGTACTGCGTACAGTTTTGGTCTCCGTATTTAAGGAAGGATATACTTGCTTTGGAGGCAGTTCAGAGAAGGTTCACTTGGTTGATTCTGGAGATGAGGGGGTTGACTTATGAAGATAGGTTGAGTAGGTTGGGCCTATACTCATTGGAGTTCAGAAGAATGAGAAGTGATCTTATTGAAACTTATAACATAATGAAGGGGCTCGACAAGGTGGATGCAGAGAGGATATTTCCACTTATAGGGGAAACTAAAACTAGGGGATATAAGGCTAGAACCTCCACTTTTGTGCTTATCGCCCAAAAATGGGCATTATTTCGGGCGTGGGCGGTAAAAAAGGTTTTTCAGATCGCCGGCTTCTCGCCTATTCTCAAAGCACCTAGTATCCATTTTTTAAATTAGGCGTTACCGCGAGCGATATGAAATAGGCGGTAGCATAAAATTTTTTTGACCTTCTGCCATGAAGTGTGGCCATCCTTAGCAACAGCATGCCAATGCTCGATTCCCATGATTCAGGAGATCAAGGGTCATCATGACATGTGCAGAAGAGGAGACAGAGAGAGAGGGAGCTCAAAGGGACTGAAGGCGTGTCTGGGTGTGGTGTGGTTGCTTTGGGAGGAAGGAGGGAGACTTTAGAGCTTCACAGCAAGTAGGCAAACAAAAATTAGCTGTTACCAGCCACATATTTGCCCGAATTTGGCCTATAATGGAGAGAGAGGAGGAAACATCACAGCACGCTGTGGAGACTGACTCTGGAGAGAGCAGTGAGGTAGGAGAGGAACACATTGGAGAGCGCAAAAGAGCCAGGAGGTTCTCGGACGAGGCAAATGCCTTCATCCTGCTGGAGGTCGAGTTACGCTAGGGTGAGTTGACACAGGGAGGGCATGGGAAGTCTTCTCCAAAGGCCTACCAGAAAATATAGACCGAGATAGCAGAGGTGGTCTCATCGGTGAGCAATGAGGTTCGTGAGGGCAACCAATGACGCAAATGATGGAACGGCCTTGTGGGATCCGCAAGACTAAGTATGACATTGATTTACATGTACTTATGTATTTATATAATTTGATTTGTAACAGTCATGAGTGACTATCATCAGATGTGAGGTCTTTCACTTTTACCGGGAATGTTTTACACAAAGCCTGCGGTCACGATGTACGTTCTTTAGGTAAAGAATGAGAATTTTCATAATAATCATGATTACATCTGTCAGTTATGTGTTGAATCAGTCTCTGTGACAGTACCTAGCAATGGTATCACGCAATGATCTCATGCCATGTCGTCCTGTCACCTTTTACACAAGAAGCTATCAATGACGAGGTCCGTGCAGAGGCAAACGGGTGGAGGGCCACCAGTCACCAGCGACATCACTGAGATGGAGGAGCGGGTGCTCGCACTCATGGGGAAGCACCCCCAGACAGCCATGGACGCATCTGCAGACCCTGAAATGATGCCACGTGAGTAAAGCTTACACCATTGCGTGATGTGAAGTCAATAGATGCCGCACCCACTCATATCTGAACAATCATATATGATAGATGATTTCTAAAATTGTCTGAGAAATAATGGTGGCCTAATGAAAATCATTGCAATGCAAATGTGTTGATGGTCATGAAATGTGATGTCTGCAATGATTTTGAGAGCGGTGGTGCTTTTATCATGAATCTGCTGTGTGTAGCGCTGGACTCACCTTGTGACCCTAGCACTCCCTTCTCTTCTAATAACCTCATTTGTGTTTTGCAGCTCAGCCAGCAGCACGTCCCAAGGCAAGACCACAGAGGCCAGAAGGTGGGGGCACGGGGCTCGACTCACCGGACGATCCTACATCTGGTGCTGAGGAGCTCCGATTCTCGCCCGTCAATCCGCTGGGTCTGTTATCCACGGATGAGAGCGCGGACTTTGAGGAACCTGCATCGCCACGCTCCAGAAGCCATTCCACCCCAAGGTCATCTAGTGGTCCTCCGGTCATTCCCGCCTCCACTCTGGAGGTACTGGCCCCAAGCACCCCACCACAGGGCATCCCATTTGTCCCCAGGACGGCTCCAACCCCGTGGAGGTCACGTGGACACGGCAGGTCTGTTCCATGAGAGCGGAGAGATGGTACAATTGTCCAGGAGGACTGTAGACATTGGTGACCAGCTCATCAAAGCATTGGGGGGCATATCCCAACAGCTGGCCACCATGACTGAGTACATTCAGTGGATGGCGGAGGCCCTGGATGCGATAGCCAGGAACACTGCTGGCACAGGCCTCCCAGTGGTCCCCGAGCGCGGCACTCCACCCCTAGGTTCCGCACCATCACTGCGAACGACAGATGTGAGCAAGGACCAAGGTTCTGCTTCTGCCTCAGAGAATGTTGCCCCCTCGGCAATCCCCGCTCCCGTACCCATGCAACCACCGCATCTGCCTTCATCCCCCCCAATGAGGCACCGCCTGAGGAGCTCCTCGGCCAGGCGCCGTGGAGTGTGGAGGGGAAGGGGTAGAGATGGGGTGAAGAAGGGGAGGGGTGAAGGAATGTGAGGTGCATGTCCACAGGTGATGGCTGAGTTATATCTCCATCTGGGTGTATGCAATTTGTTGTAATGTATGGCGGCTGGAGACCATCCTCCTGCTTTGGCTTTGTATTCTGTGTTGCTGGACATGTTGAACATTTGATTGATGTCAATGGTGGAAAAAGTGGGGTGTGGGCGGGGGTTGAGTGTTATTGCCTGTGATACTTATGATTTCAGACCAATGTTGGTATAAAATTTTTTTTATTGAACATAACCTTGTTGCACATTGTCTCAGATAGCTGCACCGTTACACATTGGTGATTCTTTAATATGAAAGGGTTAAATACAACTTAATATCAATCAACGTAAACTTTAACTGGCACCAAGGTGATGGGCACCATTGATGTCTAAGCTGTACACTCATAGCAGTGTGTCAGCATTGTCACTCACATCACAGCTCTTTCAGGCAAATCGTTTGTGTCTTCACTAAGGAAAACACAAATAACCTTCCGGAAATACTAGGGGACCGAGGGTCTAGCGAGAAGGAGGAACTGAAGGAAATCATTATTAGTCAGGAAATTGTGTTAGGGAAATTGATGGGATTGAAGGCCGATAAATCCCCTGGGCCTGATAGTCTGCATCCCAGACTACTTAAGGAAGTGGCCCTTGAAATAATGGATGCATTGAATGTAATTTTCCAACATTCTATAGACTGTGGATCAGTTCCTATGGATTGGAGAGTAGCTAATGTAACCCCACTTTTTAAAAAAGGAGGAAGAGAGAAAACAGGGAATTATAGACCGATTAGCCTGACATCAGTAGTGGGGAAAATGTTGGAATCAATTATTAAAGATGTAATAGCAGCGCATTTGGAAAGCAGTGACAGGATCGGTCCAAGTCAGCACGGATTTATGAAAGGGAAATCATGCTTGACAAATCTTCTGGAATTTTTTGAGGGTGTAACTAGTAGAGTGGACAAGGGAGAACCAGTGGTTGTGGTGTATTTGGATTTTCAAAAGGCTTTTGAAAAGGTCCCACACAAGAGATTAGTGTGCAAAATTAAAGCGCATGGTATTGAGGATAATGTACTGACGTGGATAGAGAACTGGTTGGCAGACAGGAAGCAAAGAGTAGGAATAAACGGGTCCTTTTCAGAATGGCAGGCAGTGACTAGTGGGATACCGCAAGGTTCAGTGCTGGGACCCCAGCTATTTACAATATACATTCATGATTTAGATGAAGGAAATGAATGTAATATGTCCAAATTTGCAGATGACATTAAGCTGGGTGGCAGCGTGAGCTGTGAAGAGGATGTTAAGAGGCTGCAGGGTAACTTGGACAGGTTAGGTGAGTGGGCAAATGCATGGCAGATGCAGTATAATGTAAATAAATGTGAGGTTATCCACTTTGGTGGCAAAAACAGGAAGGCAGAATTTTATCTGAATGGTGACAGATTAGGAAAAGGGGAGGTGCAGGGTGTCATGGTACATCAGTCATTGAAAGTTGGTATGCAGGTACAGCAGGCGGTGAAGAAGGCAAATGGCATGCTGACCTTCATAGCGAGAGGATTTGAGTATTGGAGGTCGTACTGCAGTTGTACATGGCCTTGGTGAGGCTACACCTTGAATATGGTGTACAGTTTTGGTCTCCTAATCTGAGGAAGGACATTCTTGCTATTGAGGGAGTGCAGCGAAGGTTCACCAGACTGATTCCCGGGATGGCAGATTTGACATATGAGAAAGACTGGATCGACTAGGCTTATATTCACTGGAATTTAGAAGAATGAGAGGGGATCTCATAGAAACATATAAAATTCTGATTGGACAGGTTAGATGCAGGAAGAATGTTCCCGATGTTGGGGAAGTCCAGAACCAGGGCGCACAGTCTAAGGATAAGGGATAAGGACCGAGATGAGGAGAAACTTCTTCACTCAGAGAATTGTGAACCTGTGGAATTCTCTACCACAGAAAGTTGTAGAGGCCAGTTCGTTAGATATATTCAAAAGGGAGTTAGATGTGGCCCTTACAGCTAAAGGGATCAAGGAGTATGGAGAGAAAGCAGGAATGGGGTTCTGAAGTTGCAAGATCAGCCATGATCATCTTGAATGGTGGTGCAGGCTCGAAGGGCCAAATGGTCTACTCCTGCACCTATTTTCTATGTTTCTATGTTCAGATATCAGCTCCTCACGTAGGTGACTGTATAGTCCATCGGAAATCGGCGTGGTCCCAGCCTGCAAGTGCATCAGCAGGCCGGGACCATTGGAGGGAGCAGCGTGCTGCGACATACCACTGCAGGGAGCAGCGCATGCTGCTGTCGGAGGGCGACAGCTGACTGCAGTGTGGGCAAGTACAGCAGGAGGGGTGAAGGAGTGGCAAGAGCTTGTAGATGGAAGTGACCGGGGCCCAGGAGAGGCGTGAGGTTGGGGCTCAGAAGAGGCGAGGGCCCAGGGGCAGCATGTGCCAGCCCACACTGCGATATGTTTGCACACTAGGTCCATGCAGCAGAGCTGGTCTCCTGACATCTTGGGTAATCCTTGCCACTGGACCAAGACCTAGCTCTGTCAAGCCCGTGTGGTGGCTGGTGTGCAACGGCCACCACACGTTAAACAAATCCACGCAAAGGCATCTTCCACCCTTCAAGATGCAGTTCGGGATCTGGAATATTAGGTCCTTCATTGAAACACCTGTGAACTCATCCCTTTTTGGCGTGGTAGCATGTCATCCTCGATTAAAGGGACTGCCTATGATAAGAGTCTTGCCGCTATGTAGCCACCACGGGCCCTTTCCTGCGGTCTGGAGGGGGCCATGGGCATGGTTACATAGTCAGCCTGATTGTCTGGCCCTAGGTCAGCATCCAGCCCCTCGTCGTCCTCTTCCTCTCTCTCCTGAGGTGAAGCATCAATGCCTTCTGGCAATTCTTGTCCCCTCTTGATAGCCAGGCTGTGCAGCATCGAGCACACGACCACAAATTTACCTACTTGATCAGGGTTGTATTGTAGCTACCATTCTGAGTGGTCAAGACACCTGAATCGCTGCTTAAGCACAGTTATTGTTTGGTGGCCACATTGCATTGAAAGTATAATAGCGATTGATCAGAAGCAATGATTTCCTCACTAAAATACACCTGGAATAAAGCCCCAATAATCCAGTGTCTGAAAATATGTCTGTTGAGATGTTCCCTTCACCAGAGAAGAACTCCAGAGTCAATGCAAACTCCCCCGAAGTTGAGGCAGCCTTTTGAATGAAGCGACCTGCGATTTTAAAAATGCCAGCCACACTGCTGGCGTTCGTTCAGAACAGTTCCACTTTTTCTGCCTGGTATTTTGGGCGAGCGATATTGTGGGTGATATGTGTGCCAGCTGGTGAAAGTGACGGTGGGCGATCTCCTGGGCGTTAGTTTCGCCAAATGTATCTTTACGACAAAAAATAAGTGGGTGGGCGGTATTATTGAATCTCGGCGTTAATTCCGTGCGGAAAGTAACGCTGGGCGATATTATGGCCGTTGATTTTGCCCATTCTGATGACTCCGCCCAAAAAAAGTGGATGGGCAGTAATATTTTTTCCCGGCATTAAACACATGGGGAAAGTAACGCTCAGCAATAAGTTTCCTAAAAATGCCCGTCAGTTTCCATTTTGTGCCAAAATGGGCGATATATGGGTGTTATACGTCATTTCAGCGGTAAAATGGGCGTTAAGCATGCAAAAAAGTGGAGTTCTAGCCTATAGTCTTAGAATAAGGAGCCGCCCATTTAAAACTGAGATGAGGAGAAATTTCTTCTCTCAGAGGGTTGTAAATCTATGGAATTCTCTGCCCCAAAGAGCTGTGGAGACTGGGTCATTGAATATATTTAAGGCAGAGATAGACAGATTTTTGAGCAATAAGAGAGTAAAGGGTTATGGGGAGCGGACAGGGAAATGGAGCTGAGTCCATGATCAGATCAGCCATGATCTTATTGAATGGTGGAGCAGGCTCGAGAGGCGAAATGGCCTACTCCTGTTCTTATTTCTTGTGTACTAGGGTGTTCATGGATCCTGACTTGTTTTGGTCACTGATGAATGCAACAAAGTACCATGGTGCATATATCAGTGAACCTCACCCAGTCTGGATCCATGAACAACTTAGTCTTATTGTCCACCTAAGCACTCCAACACACCCAAACTCCAGTTAAACATTCAAGATTTGTGGCGGGAATATTTAATAAACATAAGGTTATGTCCATCTAAACACTCCAACACTCCTTTAAAACTTAAAAGGTTGGAGGAAATATTTAATAGCCATTATGTGATGTCCACCTAAGCACTCCAACACTCCTTTAAAACATAAAAAAATTGTGGTGGTAACATTTAATATAAATTATATATTTTCCACTTAAGCACTCCAATACTCCATAAAAACCTAAAAGATTTGTGGTGGGATTATGTTTTTTTTTAAATTTCAAGCTCCATCTTTAATAGAGATCACTGCTGCTTGCCTTTGAGCCTGGAGTGTCTTGCACTGTCCTTTGTGTGCAGGCCTTCAGCCTGGGTTAGCAGCGGGCCGGGTGGGAGGAGGGCCTTCGGTCGGGGGCTAGCAGTGGCTCCATTCGACGTCCAGGAGAGTGGGGAGAAGGCTGCACTGCATCGCAGAAGTAGAAGAGGTTTGCTATGCTGATTCTACATTTTTGCAACTTTAAAATTTTTTCCTTGTACTATTTTGATTATTTTGGGCCGTGAGGACATCAATGGAAAAAGGTAAGTATTTTTTAATTTTTTTTTTGCCTTCATTCTTTTTTCATCAGTATGGGTAAATTTTTATTTATTTTTTATTTATACCTGTTTATAGTTTAAGTTTGGTCTTTAACTTAGAGTTTAATTGTAAACGAAATGAAAGCCCCTTCGGCCACGGATAGCAGCGGGCCAACGCGGATTCTCTAACTGCAGGTAAGGTTTTTTCCGACAGTGTTTCTAGGGTCTCTGCGCTGGTTTAAACAATTTTGTAGGTTGGGAAAGTTTGCCTTATGTGAAAAAAATGGCGCAGAACCTTCTTTTACAGGTACACCAGCGCCAGAATGTATGGCGCCAAACATTCTGCTGCTGGTAGTAGACGCCGGCGCCCCAACACTGGGTAATCTTTGGAGTGAGCTTTGGCGCCAAAAAATTACTGGTCGCCGAATAAATGGCACCCAACGATGGACAAAATTGGGGCCAATGAAATCTTTATTACAGCACCAATGTTACAAACTGAGCTGTATCGTGGCTCCCTCCTTGGGGTTAGTGGCACACGTCACGGCAGCAAAATGTCTGAGAGTCCTACTTTTATTAACACACTATCCTATATCTATTTGGATCTTATATCTACCCTGGCATAACCCAGGGCTGTATCAATAGTACTACCTTGTTCCCTGAACTGAATATTTGTATTTTCTGATTAATATGCTTCTTCAATCTCTTCAAATAGCAGAGATTGGCGAGATGTGACTGGATATAAATCAATAGGATGCTTTATTTCACAGTAAGGTGAACATACAAAACAATGGTTATAAACAGACTTGCTAAATTCAACCAGTACAACTTATTTTCATGTAACCAGATCAGTCTGTTACCTTACTTGGCTTAAATAAGGTCACCATTAATAACATTTAAGAGAACACTCACAATAACATCTGCGCATTCGGAGCGCATGTTGTGTGCAGAATTTGAGCAATCTGTACATCAGTGGGGCAGGGGAGTGTGTCCCCTCATCCTGTGACGATTTGAGAATTTCTTTGCTTTTCCCCCGCACAAGGGTTTTAGATCCTGTTCCAACTCCGTACTGCCAGATGCCGGTAACCCCAAATGCTGCAAAACTCCCTTGAGTCCTGCTGGACCTCAGGATATCCCTCCTCAGACTTTATCTACTCATCCTGACATCCTGTGACCCTCCTCTTGGTGATCATAAACCTGTAAACCGCTTTTCTAATCCTATGTCTCAGACCTTCCAAACTCCCTCTCCAATGCTCTCAGATCCCAGGATTCTTCTCCCAGCAATCACACATCTCAGAACCCATCTCCGTGTTCCTAGAACCTCCTTCTCCAATGTCCCTGGAGCCATGGGATCCTCAATAACATTTGTCTTCTTATAAAGCCTATGACTCACCATGAGCAAAGCCATGAAACTTGTTAGTATTATATAAATATTAAATGCAATTACTGGTTGTGAGTATATCCACTTGAGGATTGAATGATTTTGCTTTTGGTCTCATTAGTTTGCCTTTTAACGAAAGTAATTATAGAAAAATATTCTAGATACTAATGATATGAAAAATATGAATAGATTACAATATGCTTTATTTCATTCTCACCTGGAGGCTAATTAATTGTGGGACTTTCACTCAACTGTATATTGGCTTTAATGCAATATCCTCTCTATTTTTTTTGTCTAAATATAACTTATTAGACATTTAATTGTAATTTACGAATAACTACACTTCATTTCATGATAACTATCTCCGTTAAATATATCCGTTATAATATGCTGAAGTTGCTTCATTTGTGCAATCATTTTTTATCTAGATCTATTTGATATTTAATTCTAATAAAGACTTGATTATTAAAAATGTCTAATAACACAATCTAATTTGGTACACTTAGCATTTATTACACTTAGCAAGTTGGAATAACTTGTGCATTAACTAATAATTTCCCAATTTGCAATATACAAGCCATGAATAGGCTGATGTTATGTGTATTACAGTAAAGAGTATTATACAAAATATCCTTTTAAAAAATATTCACAGCTCTGTTCTTTTTAAGCTTGCTTTTTCATATTTTAGGAAAGGTAGAATGGTCAAATGAAAAACACCAAAATACAATTTTATATACTGGCAACCTAATAAATAGCTTTTTAGCATCATATTGGTGACCTAAAAATATACATAGAAACATAGAAACATAGAAAATAGGTGCAGGAGTAGGCCATTCAGCCCTTCGAGCCTGCACCGCCATTCAATAAAATCATGGCTGATCACTCCCTCAGTACCCCTTTCCTGTTTTCTCTCCATACCCCTTGATCCCCTTAGCAGTAAGGGCCATATCTAACTCCCTCTTGAATATAACCAAAGAACTGACATTAACAACTCTCTGCGGCAGGGAATTCCACAGGTTAACAACTCTCTGAGTGAAGAAGTTTCTCCTCATCTCAGTCCCAAATGGCCTACTTCTTACTCTAAAACTATGTCCTCTGGTTCTGGACTTCCCCAATATGGGGAACATTCTTCCCGCATCTAAACTGTCCAGTTCCGTCAGAATCTTAGACGTTTCTATGAAATCCCCTCTCATCCTTCTAAACTCCAGTGAATAAAGGCCCAGTTGATCCAGTCTCTCCTCATATGACAGTCCAGCCATCACTGGAATCAGTCTGGTGAACCTTCGCTGCACTCCCTCAATAGCAAGAATGTCCTTCCTCAGATTAGGAGATCAACTCAATATTCCAGGTGAGGCCTCACTAAGGCCCTGTACAACTGCAGTAAGACCTCTCTGCTCCTATACTCAAATCCCCTAGCTATGAAGGCCAACATACCATTTGCCTTCTTTACCGCCTGCTGTACCTGCATGCTAACTTTCAATGACTGATGCACCGTGACACCCAGGTCTTGTTGCACCTCCCCTTTTCCTTATCTGCTGCCTTCGTGTTTTTGCCCCCAAAATGGATAACCTCACAATTATCCACATTATACTGCATCTGCCATGCATTTGCCCACTCACCTAACCTGTCAAATTCACCCTGCAGCCTCTTAGCGTACCCCTCACAGCTCACACCACCATCCAGTTTAGTGTCATCTGCAAACTTGGAAATATTACACTCAATTCCTTCATCTAAATCGTTAATGTATATTGTAAAGAGCTGGGGTTCCAGCACTGAGCCATGCGGCACTCCACTAGTCACTGCCTGCCATTCTGAAAAGGACCAGTTTATCCTGACTCTCTGCTTCCTGTCTGCCAACCAGTTCTCTATCCACGTCAGTACATTACCCCCAATACCATGCGCTTTGATTTTGCACACCAATCTCTTGTGCGGGACCTTGTCAAAAGCCTTTTGAAAGTCCAAATACACCACATCCACTGGTTCTCCCTTGTCCACTCTGCTAGTTACATCCTCAAAAAATTCCAGAAGATTCGTCAAGCATGATTTCCCTTTCATAAATCCATGCTGACTTGGACCGATCCTGTCACTGCTTTCCAAATGCGCTGCTATTTCATCCTTAATGATTGATTCCAACATTTTCCCCACTACTGATGTCAGGCTAACCGGTCTATAATTAACCGTTTTCTCTCTCCTTCCTTTTTTCAAAAGTGGTGTTACATTAGCTACCCTCCAGTCCATAGGAACTGATCCAGAGTCGATAGACTGTTGGAAAATAATCACCAATGCATCCACTATTTCTATGGCCACTTCCTTAAGTACTTCGGGATGCAGACTATCAGGCCCCGGGGATTTATCAGCCTTCAATCCCATCAATTTCCCTAACACAATTTCCCGCCTAATAAGGATATCCTTCAGTTCCTCCTTGTCACTAGACCCACTGTCCCCTAGTACATTCGGAAGGTTATTTGTGTCTTCCCTCGTGAAAACAGAACCAAAGTATTTGTTCAATTGGTCTGCCACTTCTTTGTTCCCCATTATAAATTCACCTGAATCCGACTGCAAGGGACCTACGTTTGTCTGCACTAATCTTTTTCTCTTCACATATTTATAGAAGCTTTTGCAATCAGTTTTTATATTCCCTGCAAGCTTCCTCTCGTACTCTATTTTCCCCCTCTTAATTAAACCCTTAGTCCTCCTCTGTTGAATTCTAAATTTCTCCCAGTCCTCAGGTTTGTTGCTTTTTCTAGCCAATTTATATGCCTCTTCCTTGGTTTTAGCACTATCCTTAATTTCCCTTGTTAGCCACGGTTGAGCCACCTTCTCCGTTTTATTTTTACTCCAGGCAGGGATGTACAATTGCTAAAGTTCATCCATGTGATCTTTAAATGTTTGCCATTGTTTATCCACCGTCAACCCTTTAAGTATCCTTTGCCAGTCTATTCTAGCCAATTCACGCCTCATACCGTCGAAGTTACCTTTCCTTAAGTTCAAAACCCTAGTTTCTGAATTAACTGTGTCACTCTCCATCTTAATAAAGAATTCTACCATATTATGGTCACTCTTCCCCAAGGGGCCTTGCACAACAAGATTGCTAATTAGTCCCTTCTCATTACACATCACCCAGTCTAGGATGGCCAGCTCTCTAGTTGGTTCCTCGACATATTGGTCTAGAAAACCATCCCTAATACACTCCAGGAAATCCTCCTCCACCGCATTACTACCAGTTTGGTTAGCCTAATCAATATATAGATTAAAGTCGCCCATGATAACTGCTGTACCTTTATTGCACACATCCCTTTTTTCTTGTTTGATGCTGTCCCCAACCTCACTACTACTGTTTGGTGGTCTGTACACAACTCCCACTCGTGTTTTCTGCCCTTTGGTATTCCGCAGCTCCACCCATACCGATTCCACATCATCCAGGCTAAAGTCCCTCCTTACTATTGCATTAATTTCCTCTTTAACCAGCAATGCCACCATGCCTCCTTTTCTTCTCTGCCTATCCTTCCTAAATGTTGAATACCCCTGGATGTTGAGTTCCCAGCCTTGGTCACCCTGGAGCCATATCTCCGTGATGCCAATTACATCATACCCGTTAACTGCTGTCTGTGCAGTTAATTCGTCCACCGTATTCCGAATACTTCTCGCATTGAGGCACGGAGCCTTCAGGCTTGTCTTTTTAACACACTTTGCCCGTTTAGAATTTTGCTGTAATGTGTCCCTTTTTGTTTTTTGCCTTGGGTTTCTCTGCCCTCCACTTTTACTATTCTCCTTTCTATCTTTTGCTTCTGCCTCCATTTTATTTCCCTCTGTCTCCCTACATAGGTACCCATCCCCCTGCCATGTTAGTTTAACTCCTCCCCAATAGCACTAGCAAACACTCCCCCTAGGACATTGGTTGCGGTCCTGCCCAGCTGCAGATCATCCGGTTTGTACTGGTCCCACCTCCCCAGAACAGGTTCCAATGTCCCAAGAATTTGAATTCCTCCCTTTTGCACCACTCCTCAAGCCACGTATTCATCTGAGCTATCCTGCGATTCCTACTCTGACTAGCACGTGGCACTGGTAGCAATCCTGAGATTACTACTTTTGAGGTCCTACTTTTAAAATTCAGCTCATAGCTCCCATTATTCGTCTCGTAGGACCTCATCCCGTTTTTTACCTATATTGTTGGTACCTATATGCACTGGCTGTTCACCCTCCCTTTTCAGAATGTCCTGCACCCGCTCCGAGACATCCTTGATCCTTGCACCAGGGAGGCAACATACCATCCTGGAGTCTTGGTTGCGGCCGCAGAAACGCCTATCTATTCCCCTTACAATCGAATCCCCGATCATTATAGCTCTCCCACTCTTTTTATTGCCCTCCTGTACAGCAGAGCCACCCATGGTGCCATGAACTTGGCTGCTGCTGCTCTCCCCTGATGAGTCATCCCCCTCAACAGTACCCAAAGCGGTGTATCTGTTTTGCAGGGGGATGACCACAGGGGACCCCTTCACTACCTTCCTTGCACTGCTCTTCCTGTTGGTCACCCAATTACTATCTGGCTGTGTACCCTTTACCTGCTATTCACGTCATTGAACTTCAACAATGGCAACTTTTACTTACATAGTGCTTTTAACTTAATAAAGCATCCCAATGTGCTTCACAGGAGTTATCAAGAACAAAACAACTTTTGACACTGCGCCATATAGGGAGAGGTAGAGTTGTGTACCATCAGTGTATGTGTGAAAATTCTTTTGTTCCTGGGTGATGTCACCAAGGGGCAGCAAGTAGATGAGTAATAGGAGGGGGGCCAAGGATAGATTCTTAGGGGACACCAGAGGTGATAGTGCTATTCACGTCATTCTCCTTTTATTTCCTGTTTTCCATGCCATTTTATTTCCTGTTTTCCCCATCTCGCCCATTTAAGAAATATAATTAAAAACACTTCATTCAGCCAATCTTATTTTGTAGCTGAATTAAGAGCATTCAAATCCAAAGCATGCACTCAATTCATCAAGTTGTTTGAATTTCTTTTAAGTACAAAATCTTCACTACTGATTGAAAACTAAGCGATCAAGGTAATCAATCTTTTGATGCTTCAATATTATATTCACAGCACACTAAAACAGTGATGGCAATATAAGTTACTGTATAACATGAAAAATGCGAGGAAGGGAATTTGCGGGGTGGAGGTCAGGGGAGGGAATACGTGCCTGGCCATCATGGTGTGGGGCAGGCTTGATGGACCAGCTGGTCTTTTCCTGCCTGACAATTTTGAATGTTCGTATCGTCTGCAAAATTGCAGATTGTCCCCCCAACATCTCCGTCTGTATTCAGCAGATTGCCTCCGAACTTCCTCCTAACCTCAGTCCAGAGGTGGTGACAAGAGGACACCTACCCCTCTCCCCCACATTGGTCCCAAACCAGTCAATGTGGGTTGAGATCCCATGGGAAATACCATTGAGACACCTGCGAAAATCATATTCCTGTTATTGGCCCATTGCCATTGGGACCACTGTGTTTTTTGATACATGTTAATGACTTGGACTGGCACAATTTCAAAATTTGCAGATGACACAAAACTTGGAAGTATAGCGAACAGTGAGGAGAGTAGTGATAGACTTCAAGATTACATAAATAGGCTGGTGGAATGGGCGGATAAAATTTAAAGCAGTGAAGTGTGAAGTGATACATTTTGCTAGAAAGAATGAGGAGAGGCAATATAAACTAAAGGGTACAATCCTAAAGTGGGTTGATGAACAGAGAGGCCTGGGGGTATATGGGCACAAATTGTTGAAGGTGGCAGGGCAGGTTGAGAAAGCTGTTCGAAAAAACATACGTGATCCTGGGCTTCATAAAGAGAGGCATGGGGCTAGAAATTTGGCAGGTTCGCGCCTCCCGTTAGTGTTTGGTGGGGACGCTAATGGGATGGCACCCGGGTGCGGTGAATGCAGCAACGCCTGCAAACTTCAGTTCCGGTTTAGTGCTGGCACTAACTCTTAGCGCCTGGGCCTTTAGCGCCTCGCAGATTGTGATTCATAAAGTATGCAGCGCCCTGTTATCACCCTGGATGGAAAATTGGCTCTCAAAGGGATCAGGGGTTATGGAGAGAAGGCAGGAGTGGGGTATTGAAGTTGCATGATCAGCCATAATCATATTGAATGGTGGTGCAGGCTCGAAGGGCTGAATGGCCTACTCCTGCACCTATTTTCTATGTTTCTATATCCTGCTTTATCGCCTTGGACCGACAACGGCAGCAAAACTCCTTTTTGAATATATTTAGTGAATTGGCCTCAACAACTTTCTGTGGTAGAGAATTCCACAGGATCACTACCCTCTGGATGAAGAAGTTTCTCCTCATCTCGGTCCTAAATGGCTTACCCCCTTATCCTTAGACTGTGACCCCTGGTTCTGGACTTCCCCAACATTGGGAATATTCTTCCTGCATCTAACCTGTCTAAACCCGTCAGAATTTTAAATGTTTCTATGAGATCCCCTCTCATTCTTCTGAACTCCAGTTGATCCAGTCTTTTTTGATATGTCAGTCCTGCAATCCCAGGAATCAGTCTGGTGAACCTTCGCTGCACTCCCTCAATAGCAAGAATGTCCTTCCTCAAGTTAGGAGACCAAAACTGTACATAATACTCCAGGTGTGGCTTCACCAAGGCCCTGTACAACTGTAGCAACACCTCCCTGCCCCTGTACTCAAACCCCCTCGCTATGAAGGCCAACATGCCATTTGCTTTCTTAACCACCTGCTGTACCTGCATGCCAACTTTCAATGACTGATGTACCATGACACCCAGGTCTCGTTGCACCTCCCCTTTTCCTAATCTGTCACCATTCAGATAATAGTCTGTCTCTCTGTTTTTACCACGAAAGTGGATAACCTCACATTTATCCACATTATACTTCATCTGCCTTACATTTGCCCACTCACCTAACCTATCCAAGTCACTCTGCAGCCTCATAGCATCCTCCTTGCAGCTCACACTGCCACCCAACTTAGTGTCATCCGCAAATTTGGAGATACTACATTTAATCCCCTCATCTAACCACTTAGCTCATTACTCCGTTCCGCAACCCAACCACACGTGGGTAGCATGCATACAATTGGAACCATGCTGCTCCCCGGAATCTAATACAGCAGAAAATTGGCATCCTTAAACACTGCTTCCGCTGCCTGGACCGGTCTGGAGGAGCCCTGCAGCACTCACCAGAGCGCGCCTCAAGATTCATCATGGGCTGCTGCATGCTCCACAACCTCGCCATCATGAGGCCACAGCTGTTGCCACCAGGCAAATGGCGATCAGCTGAGGACGAGGAGGATTAAGAGGAGTTGCAGGAGGAAACGGAAGAGGAGGAAGAGGATGAGGAAGCAGAAGAGAAGAAAGCGGAAGAGGAGGAAGCGGAAGGGAGGAGGTAATGCATACAGCCCTTTCTGGTGTCTGTGATTGATTCAGCCATCTGCGGTACCAGTGAATGCAACCCATTTCCCCAATCATTAATAGTCCCACATCTTACCTTCCCTCTGTTACAGACCATCACAGTGTTCTCTTGGCCACAATGCTGAAATAAAAGCCATCACAAAATCAGCATTCCAATCCAACTGATCTATCAGTCCATCCAATATAACATAACAAAGTCAAGTAATTACCTTTATGCATTCCCTTAGTGCCTGTTTTCAGTATGACTTTGCCTGTCCCAGTGCTCCTTTGAAGCATGGCTGGTAGAAAGCTGATGACTTTCAGTGGGGGAGACTGCAGATGGCCTTGCAGGATGCCTCGAGCAGCTCAGGGCCGAGAAGGCCCAGCTGCGGACTGCAGCACCTCGGCATGGGCTGGCTGGCTTGCAAGCAACAGCCAGAGTACTGGTGGAGTGGAAGTGATGGGAGGACCAATGCTGTCATTCTTAGACAGGGCAGCAGGTTCATGCTCCACAAAGCACTTTGGAGGACAGATTGTTGGACTGCTGTGACACTCTGCAAACCCCTTTCCACACTGGTGTGGTAGCAATAGAGCAGTCTGAGCTTGCACGACAGAAGTCTGAGTTTCCACTGCAGCACTCAGATGTAAGGTGGCTTCTGCTTGTGCTGCAATGGAAGCTGAGACATTGGCCGTCAGATGCATCATGGTTGGATCCGCCAGTACGCTAATGCAGTTGGCATCACTTCCATGCTGGAAATCATGGGCTTCAAACTCTGTGCAAGCATTTCACTCTGCATATCCATTAGTGTAGGCTGCTTCATCGACATTCTCATCTGAGTCCTCTGCGGCAGAACTCGTGTGCGAGCTTGCCCTCCGGGGAGGTGGCAGCTGCACTATCTTTTCCCCCTGATCTGGCTGCAGGCCACTCGTCCCCAGTGTCTCACCACATGCAGATCCTGTGTGTCAGCTACCCTCCAAAGACTACGTAGTGCCAGTATCAGAGCTGGTGGCTGCAATTGTCAGACCTAGTGATGCTGTTTCTTTTTCATCATCACTCTCTTCTCCCTCTTCCTCTTGCACTACTGGCTGGCCAGGTTGGAGTTCTTGGGTCTCTGAAATGAGAAAGGCACAAGTCTGGATTGTGGAAGCAAGAGGTGCATGCTTACACCATGTGCAGCTTGTAAATCAGAAGAGATGGGGTGGTTGTGGGATGTGAGAAGGAAGATTACATAAGATGGAAACCGGCATCTTGTATACTTGCAGCCCCGCTGCTGGCCACAGGCTCAGCAATGTCCCTCCCAGTGATAGCCAGCACCATCCCTTACATGGGAGTTAGGTTATGTAGGCGTGCCTGTCCCCTGCCGGTTAGGTCCTTCTGGCGCCGGTTGTGAGCCATCTTTTCCTGTAAGAGAAAGGGACGTGTGTCAGTGGGTGTGGTGCAATGTGTCTGGGTGATATTCCTGTCATGGTTGAATAGCTGACAGTGTGAGCAAGCTGTGAAATGTGGGTGTGAGGCTTGCAGCAGTGGTGTGTGAGGGTGAGAAGAAGGTATGAGACGTGTTTGGTAGAGATTGCTAATAGGTGAGTGATGGGGGTATGTTACATTGAGCAGTGTGTGAGGCTAGTGGTGCTAATAGTGGGATATGGCATTTGAAGAGGCATTCACGCACCTTCACAACTCGTGTAAGGTCATTAAACTTCTTCCTGCACTGCGTCCAAGTCATCAGGGTTAAGCTGCTGGCATTCCCCCACAGCAGCTATCTGCTCCCATTGAACTGTACACATTTGCCTGGAGGGGCTCCTGTAGAAAATGTGCCTCTCTCCTCGAGTTGACCTCCTGAACCAAGGCCTCCGGTGCTGCATCAGAGAACATTGCAATGCTGATTTGACATCAGTGTTGCCATTTTTGCCTTCCATGCTCCAACCTATGCCTTCTCTTAACCTCCCGCAGCTGAACATGCATTCAGTGGCATGAAGGACCCCCCCACCAACACTAGTTAAAGAGATCATCAGCTACATACAGGTTAGTTGGTGGTTTATTTCTTCTGTTTGTTGCTGCAGTTCTACATGTTTTGGGTACTTTCTATAGTTGTTTAAAGTTTCAAAAGTCTATGGGGAGTGGTCTGGTAGGTGCTGATGTACTTTTATGCTGATCTCAAGTCCTCTGCGAAACCAGTTGCTGTAACCAATGGGTGGCTTAGTAGGCCTTCCTCTTGGCAGTGAGGATGATGGGAGAGTGAGCAGAGGCCACGTAGAGCAGGACAAGCTGCTAGAAGAGGGAAGAGGAGTTGGGGGAGAATGGCTCTGAGCAGAAGTCCATATCTGCTCAGCAGGTCGTCATTGAAATCTGCTAGCTGCAACAGCCACAACTGAGGATGGTGGAATCCGAAATAAAAACAGCAAATGCTGGAAACCTCAGTGGGTCAGGCAGCATCTGTGGAGAGAAACAGAGTTAACGTTTCAGGTCAATGACCTGGAGTTCTGACGAAGGCCTGAAACATTAACTCTGTTTCTCTCCACAGATGCTGCCTGACCCACTTAGATTTCCAGCATTTTCAGCCTTTTTCTATAGCCTGGCCCTTCGAAATTCTCATCCGAGTACTCTGCAGCAGGACTCATTTGTGACCTCGCCCTCGAGCGAGTTGGCACCTGCGCCATCCTTTCCCCTGCCCTGACAGCGCACTTTGACCGGTGCCTCACCACATGCAGATCCTGCCTCTATGCTATCCTCTAAATTATGCGCAGTGTCAGTATCTGAGCTGGTGGATGCGACTGTGAAATCAAATGACTGTGTATCTTCATTATCACTGTCTTCCTGCTCCTCCACCACTGCCTGGGTCTCTGAAGTGAGAAAGGGACAAAGGTTTGGGTGTGGTGAGGGGGAAGGAGAAAGTAAGAAATGCATGCTTACACCATCTGTAGCTTGTAAATCAGAAGAGAGTTAGGGATGAAGGAGAAGTGGGATTTGAGAAAGCGGATTCAGTATGGCATGCAGTCAATGAACAGCAGGGGGCTCAATAAAAAAAAAGAATCTTTTATTATACACTAGAAAATTGAGTCAGACTTAAATAACATAGAATTGTAGAAATGATGATACAGCACAAAAGGAGGCAATTGTGCCTGTGCTGGCTCTTTGAAAGAGCTACCCAATTAACCAACTCCCCTGATCTTTCCCTATATCCAGATAATTTTTTTCACTTCAAGTATTTATCCAATTCTCTTTACAATGTTACTAGTAAATCTACTTCCATCACCCTTTTAGGCAGTGAATTCCAGATCGCATAAACTCGCTATGTAAATAACTGTTTCCTCATGTCGCTTCTAGTTCTTTTACCAATCACCTTAAATCTGTGTTTTCAAGTTCCCAACCCTTCAACCACTGCAAACAGTTTCATAGAATCATAGCATGTTACAGCACAGAAAGAGGCCATTTGGCCCGTTGAGCCTGTGCCGGCTCTCTGCAAGAGCACTTCAGCTAGTCCCACTGCCCCGCCTTTTCCCCGTAGTCCTGTAAATATTTTTTCTTCAGGTATTTATCCAATTCCCTTTTAAAAGCCACGATTGAGTCTGCCTCCACCACCCTTTTAGGCCGTGCATTCCAGATCCTAATCACTTGCTGCATAAAAAAAGTCTTTCCTCATGTCGCCTTTGGTTCTTTTGCTAAACACTTTAAATCTGTGTCCTCTGGTTATCGACCCTTCCGCCAATGGATACTGTTTATCTCCATCGACTTTATCCAGACCCATCATGATTCTGAACACCTCTATCAAATCTCCTCTCATTTCTCTCTGCTCTGAGGAGAACCCCAGCTTTTCCAGTCTATCCACGTAATTGAAGTCTCACATCCCTGGAACCATTCTAGTAAATCTTTCCTGCACTCTCTCTAAGGCCTTCACATCCTTCCTAAAGTGCGATGCCCAGAATTGGACACAATACTCGAGTTGAGGCCGAACCAGTGTTTTATAAAGGTTCAATGTAACTTCCTTGCTTTAGTACTCTATGGCCCCGAACTTGGTACACTCACCGCCCGCTGCCACCGACTGCTGCCGAGTTTTTTCGGCAGTCCCCTCGGTGCAAGTTTCCTCTAGGCCTCCCGCCGGCGGGAGGGGAGTACCACTGGGAACCGTCCGCTGATGTCCGCTAGTGCGCAAGGCGCGTAAGTGTCGTCCCGCCCGCTGAGCTGCCAGTTTGGTCCGGGCGGGAGTCAGCGGCAGCATGGGGAAGCATCGCTGCGTGGAGGTAGGTCTAGCCCCAACGGTAAGTATGAAGACCTGCAAAAAATGGTTAGTAAACTTCTTTTATTTTTTTTACAGCAATTCAGGTGGATGGGGTACGCTGAAGGTTTTCCAGTGGTTTTTTTTTGTGTAAATTTTTATTTTTATGTGTTGCCCCTCCCTGAGCCCGACTCAATCCTCGCCGGCACTTTGGCGAGGATTGCATTTGCCGCCGAGATTGGGAGCTCCCACCCGCTGCCGCCCACATTTTTTTGCCGTGGGGCGATCTTTGCAGATCTTTTTGAGGAATCTCCCTGCCAAAGTACCGGCAGGTCTCTCGGTAGTCCTTTGTGTGGCACTTGGGCGGGCCTTAGCTTTGACCAAGTTCGTGCCATTTGTCTCTATTTATGAAGCTGTGGATCCCGTATGTTTTTTTAACTGCTTTTTCATCCTGCCCTGCCACCTTCAATGAGTTGTCCACATATACCCCCAGGTCTCTCTGTTCATGCACCACCTTTGGGATTGGACCCTTATATTGTATATTGTCTCGCGTTGTTCTTCCTACCAAAATGTATCACTTTGCACTTTTCTGCATTAAATTTCATCTGCCACGTATCCACCCATTCCACCTCTTACATAGGATTACATAGGATATATGGCACAGAAACTGGCCATTCGGCCCAATCAGTCCATGCCGAGGTTTATGCTCCACTCGAGTCTCCTCCCATTTTTCCTCATCTAAATCTATCTGCATAACCCTCTAATCCCTTTTCCCTCATATGCTTGTCTGGCCTCCCCTTAAATGCATCTATACTATTCGCTTCAACTACTCCCTGTGGTAGTGAGTTCCACATTCTCACCACTTTTTGGGTAAATAATTTTCTGCTGAATTCCCTATTGGATTTCTTAATGACTATCTTATATTGATGGCCTCTAGTTATGTTCATCCCCACAAGTGGAAACATTTTCTTTGTATCCACTCTATCAAAACCTTTCAGAATTTTAAAGACCTCTATTAGGTTAGCTCTCTGTTATATATGTTTGCTATAGATATACTCTCTGTGTAGTCACTGTATAGTTGCATAAGATGGAGACTTGTTTACCGGAGGTACCATCAACAAGGTTCACACTGTATACACTATGCTGGCACCACCAGAGGGTGCAACTGATGGAGGCCCAGGGGTCACCTGTACACCACAGGTACCCAGGTATAAAAGGGAGTCCTAATGTGGTATCCTCACTCTGGAGTTATATAAAATGGACTAAGGTCACTACAATTCAAGTACAATACTTTGCCTCATGGAGTCATTATCAGAGCATCTAAGGACATAACAATTAGCGACGAGATTACGGACTTTCACTCGAAAATGGCTAATCTTGGTACATTACAGCAGTTCGCCGATGGGGATGATTGGGACGCCTTTGTGGAGAGACTCGACCATTTCTTCACAGCAAATGACCTGGCAGGTGAGGATCCGGCCACGCTGATAAGCGCAGAGCTATCCTGCTAACCAGTTGTGGGCCCACCGTCTATGGCCTAGTCAAGGACTTGCTGGCACCCTCGAAGACAATGACCAAGATGTACGAGGAGCTTGTAATACTGATCCAAGAACAACTCAAGCCCAAAGAGAGCATCTTCACAGCCAGACACCGGTTTTACACCCACCAATGGCCCGAAGGCCAGGAAATCGCGAAATATGCTGCAAACCTTAGGAGGCTGGCGGCACTGTGTGATTTTGGCGAACACCTCACCGAAGCGCTGCGGGATATCTTTGTCATCGGAATTGGCCACGAGGATCTTCTTCACAGGCCACTATCTGCGGATACCATAGTCACACTGCAGAAGGCCATCACCATGAGCCAGGTATTCATGACCTCGATCTGCAGCTCTAGGCAGATGACACATCCTCAGGACTCAAACCCGGCAAGTACAGTACACAGACTGGCGCCTTTTAGTGGCAGGACTGTAGAACGTGAATCTCCTCAGTGGAGAGAGAACAGGCCCCCAAGTCCCTTAACTCTGAGTCCGCCGAAGGGGGCTAATCAGTTAGCATCATGCTGGTGTTGCGGAGGAAATCACCGGGCTCACCAGTGCCGTTTTAAGGACTATGTGTTCAAAGTGTGCAGCACAAAGGGCCACCTCCAGCAAATGTGTAAAATAAATAGGACTCAACGTGTTGATGAAGAGTCTGCAGAGCGCCATGAATCCAGCGCGGATTATGAAGAGGTGGTCAGAGAGGCAGCTTAGCCCCACGATGAGGTGTCTGGAATGTTTACCTGCACCACAGAACTTTCTCCGTTGAGAATGGAAGTCGAGATAAACAGCGCTCCAGTCTTCATGGAGGTGGGCACGGGGGCGAGCCAGTCAGTAATGAATCAAGAAGCCTTTGAGAGGCTATGGGACAATCAAACTGAACAACCCAAGTTGGTCCCGGTTCAGGCAAAGCTGGTCACCTACACCATTGAACTTATCCCAATCGTTGGTAGCGCGAATGTTAAGTTACTCCATTATGGCGCGGTGCACAAGTTACCACTGTGGATTGTTGCAGGTGATGAACTGACACTACTCGGAAGAAGGTAGATGGAGAAGATCCATTAGAGCTGGGAAGATTTCATCCCTCCAGCGATCGACATCTCCCGTGCTCAGAGGCAAAGCAAGCCCTGACCTGAAGTTGGATCCGGCACCAGAGAGCAGACCAGCACATGGGCTGAGGCATAGACCGCTCAGCACGACTGCGTGGAGAGGATCTAGCTGAGAAGACCCGAACGCACCTTCCAGGCTCTAGCGGCAGGACTCAGGAGGAAGAAAATCGGATCCAAAGGCGACTTCCCAGCTTCGGTGGCAGAACCCAGGGTGAAGAGGATCACAGCAGCTGACATCGTGGATGGAAGAAAGATAGCGCCCAAACCACGAGGTGAAGCACTGAAGGAAAAGATGGCGGCAACCAGACCACGAGGTGCAGCGCTGATGGAGCAACACATGGTACCAAGTGATAAAGGGTTGGGATAAAGATAGCAAGGCTCTCTTAAAGGAGGCCTGCAACCCACTGCACTTAAAGGGACAGGGCCACATTCTCACTCAATGTAATAGCAACTGTGAGCTAAATGTAAAGCTTGTAAATGAGGATCAGAGTTTTATACATGTAATAAGTAAGGAAAAGTCGGGCGATTGTGATTGGAGCTACAGTTTATCTACAATAAGCAATGAAATGTTGTGCGATGCAGGATTTCAACTGTATTCTGATAATGTAGCAGGCAAACACCCAATCGGAAGCACACAGGTCCAGCTGGCTACCTGATGCTGTAGCCTGCGCCCCTGGGACCAGAGTGATGCACCACGGAGTGTGGCCACAAGCAGCTAAAATAGACAAGCTGCAGAGCAAGTGATCTCAGGAGGGCAACGGCACCCTGCCCCTGATCGGCTCCACCTCTCAGGCACCCGATGGCACCAACCACCACGAGCCTGAAAGAGCAAACTGCGCTCAGGCGCAGCCCACAGACCCCATCGCCACCACGACTACACCCGGGAATGAAGGGTCACCGGCAACGGTTCTCCCAATTGGGACCAGGACCAGCCAGGATCCCAAACCAAATAATGCCCAGGCAAGCGAGTTAGCAGTTCCCTGTGCACTGCGAGATGACTGCCCCTCTGGGAGCAGCAGCGACCCGGGGCGCAAGGAGAGGACAGGGAGGTCACAGGCAGCTATGAACCTACCCGACGCTAGGAGCAATGGCAAAGAACCTGAGAGCAGACAACTCGAGCTAACCGGGTTCCTACTGCCAGCACTGGGCATCGCGCCGCCACCAGACTACCTGGTCACCATCCAGCAGCTCTGGAACTAGCTTGTCCTTACGCACCGGTGCTGACCCCAGCATTGATCCCAAAGATGTACCATCAATGTATTGCACCAGTCAAATGTACTTGCCTCACAACTGTACCACAAATGCAATGATGTAAATGCAAATTTCCTTTTCTGGACTTGAATGTATGTGATTGTATATGAATGTGATGAGCCACCGGCATGATGTACATGTCGGGGGGAAAATGTATGCATGTAGCCATGGACACACACATGGATCACACCCAGAATCCACTGAAGCCCCACTGCATCATCGAACCATCCCAACTGGTAACCCCTACCCAACATTTTGGCAATAAGGAATTGGGGGTTAGCAGGGAGAGAACCAAGCCAAAGCACAGCCAAGGTGCAAGGGCTATTGGCACTTAAGTTTGGGGAGAGCTAAGCCAGAGCACACAGTGCAAAGCTATTGGCACAAAAGACTTGGGGGAGAGTGATGTAATATATGTATACTATAGATATACTCTCTGTGTAGTCACTATATAGTTGCATAAGATGGAGACTTGTTTACCGGAGGTACCATCAACAAGGTTCACACTGTATACACTATGCTGGCACCACCAGAGGGTGCAACTGGTGGAGGCCCAGGGGTCACCTGTACACCACAGGTACCCAGGTATAAAAGGGAGTCCACCGTATGGTATCCTCACTCTGGAGTTATATAAAATGGATTAAGGTCATTACAATTCAAATACAATACTATGCCTCGTGGAGTCATTACCAGAGTATCTAAGGACATAACACTCTCAGCCTTATTTTTTCAAGAGAAAAGAGACCCAGCCTGTTCAGCCTTTCTGGATATTTATACCCTCGCATGTCAGGTATCATCCTTGTAAATCTTCTCTGCACCCCCTACAATGCCCCTATATGCACACAGTACTCTAAGTGTGGTCCAAATAAGGTTCGATACAGGTTTAGCATAACTTCCCTACTTTTCAATTCTAAACCTCTAGAAATAAATCCCAGTACTTGGTTTGCTTTTATTATGGCTTTGTTAACCTGTGTCGCAACTTTTAGTGATTTGTGACAAAGTATTTTTGACAAAAGACTCCGAGATCCCTTTGTTCCTTTACCCCACCTAGACTATCACTCTCCAAGTAATAAGTGACCTCCCTATTCTTCCTACCATAATGTAATACCTCACATTTATCTGTGTTGAACTTCATTTGTCAATTATATGCCCACCACCAAACACATCTTCCCCCCCCCCCCCCTTTCCCTTTCAGCATCCCTTTCCCACTATCCAGGGCCCCAAACACTCCGTCCAGGTGAAACAGAGATTTACTTGTGCTTCTTGCAATTTATTATACTGTATTCGCAGCTCATGATGTGGTCTCCGCAAATTTAGAAATTGTGTTGTTGATTCCAAATTTGGGGCAATAGTCAATACTGAGGAGGACTGCAACAAATTACAGCAGATCATTATTAAATTGTTGATCTAAATTGTGAACAACAGTGGTCCCAGCATTGATCCTCATGGAACACCACTACCCACCTTCTGCCACTGTGAATTGCTACCTTTTACTTCTACCCTCTGCTTTCTGTCTCGAAACCAGCGAACTATCCATTCTGCTACATGTCCCCTGACTCCATATTCCCTGACCTTGTACATCAGTCTATTATGGGATACCTTATCAAAGGACTTTTGAAAATCTAGATAAATCTTGAAGTCTATCACCATCCTTCTCGCTGTTCACTATACTTCCAAGTTTAGTGTCATCTGCAAATTTTGAAATTGTGCCATATACACCCAAGTCCAAGTCATTAATATATATCAAGAAAAGCAGTGATCCTGGTACCGACCCCTAGGGAACACCACTGTATGTCTTCCTCCAGTCCAAAAACAAATGTTCCCCACTACTCTCTATTATCTGTCACTTAGCTAATTTCGTATCCATGCTGCCACAGACCCTTTTATTCCATTGGCTTCAATTTTGCTGGCAAGCCTATTATGTGGCACTTTACCAAACGCCTTTTGGAAGTCCATGTACACCGCAACAACGGCATTGTCCTCATCAACCCTCTCTGTTACCTCATCAAAAAACCCGATCAAGTTAGTTAAACACGATTTGCCTTTAACAAATCCGTGCTGGCTTTCCTTCATTAATCCATACTCATCCAAGTGACTGTTAATTTTGTCCCGGATTCTCGTTTCTTCCCCTCCCTCCCAGAACCATGATAGGGTTCCCCTTGGTCCTCATCTTTCACCCCACCAGCCTCCACATTCAACGGATCATTTCTGCCACCTCCAGCGTGATCCCACCACCAAACACATCTTCCTCTCCCCTCCCCCTTCAGCATCCCTTTCCCACTGTCCAGGGCCCCAAACACTCCGTCCAGGTGAAACAGCGATTTACTTGTACTTCTTACAATTTAATATACTGTATTCGTAGCCCATGATGTGGTCTCCTCTACATTGGGGAGACGAAACGCAGATTGGATGACTGCTTTGCAGAACACCGTCGCTCAGTCAGTAAGCGTGACCCCGAGCTTCCGGTCGCCTGTATCTTTAATTCTCCACTCAACTCCCACTCTGATATCTCCGTCCTCCGACTCCTCCAGCATTCCAATGAAGCTCAACGTTAGCTCGAGGAACAGCGCCTCCTCTTTCAATTAGGCACGTTACAGCCTTCTGGACTCAACATCGAGTTCAACAATTTCAGACCATAACATCTGCCCTTATTTTTTCAGATGGCAGCTGTTGATGATTCTGCCATTTCCCTTTACACTTCTTCTATACTCATGTTTTGTTTCTTTACTTGTCCCATTACCATCTCCTTTTGCTTTGTACCATCAGACCTTTTGTCATTTAATCTCTCCTGCCTTCCACACTATCACAGACCTTCCCTTTTGGTCTTTCCTTCCCTCCCCTCCTTTCCCTGCCTCTGTGACTTTTAAAAATCTGTTATATCTCTAATCTTTTCCAGTTCTGATGAAAGGCCATTGACCTGAAACATTGACTGTTTCTCTTTCCACAGATGATGTCTGACCTGCTGAGTATTTCCAGCATTTTGTTTTTATTTCAGTTTTCCAGCATCCACAGTATTTTCCTTTTGTTTCTAAAGGCGTCCCCGCTACAGAGGTAAAACTGACTGGCCTCTAATTGCTGGGTTTATCCTGACACCCTTTTTTGAACAAGGGTGCAACATTTGCAGTTCTCCAGTCCTCTGGCATTACCCTTGTATCTAAGAAGGATTGGAAGATTATGGTCAGTACCTCCGTGATTTCCACCTTAACTTCCCTCAGCATCATTGGATGCATCCGATCCGGTCCTGGTGACTTATCTACTTTAAATACAGCCAGCCTTTCCAGTACCACCCAGTATCTGCACTATCTCCTCTTTCACTATGACTTTGGCAGCATCTTCTTCCTTGGTGAAGACAGATGCAAAGTACTCATTTAATACCTCAGCCATACCCTCTGCCTTCATGCATAGGTCTCCTTTTTGGTCCCTAATCGGCCCCACCCCTCTGCTCACAACCTGTTTATTATTTATATGCCAAAGATTTTTGAATTCTTCATATTAACTGCCAATCTATTCTCATAGTCTCTTTGCCCCTCATTTTCTTTTTCACTTTTCCTCTGAACTTTCTATATTCAGCCTGATTCTCACTTGTACTCTCAACCTGACATTTATCATACATGCTCTTTATCTGCTTCATCTTACTCTCTGGCCTAGAAATCCTGGGGCAGGGTTTTTAACAATAAAATGTGTTTGTTAAATTTCATTTTGTTATATTTTTGTATGTTTTTAAACTCTTACGCCTGTAAAAGTAGGCTATGTGCCTGCTCTTATCAAGCACAAGAGTTTTCAGGACATACGCTGGGCAAGATATGGGTAAGTACTGCAATCCTGCCCTTGCGAATGTCCTGGATGTTGAACTCCAGCTCGACAGATCGGAAAAGCCGGTTTTCAGCGTGCTTTTCCGATGCCTTCCCAGGTCCGTAGACACTTCGCCCGGGCCCGAGAGGCCACGATTTCTGCTCCAATATCTCTTTCGTCATCCAGGGAGCTCTGACTATGGTTGCCCTACCTTTCCCCCGCATGGGACTGTTACCTCCATTGTACCCAAATCATCTCTTTAAAGCTGCCCATTGTTTGATTACAGTTTTGCCTGCCAATCTTTGATTCCAATTTACCCGGGCCAGATCTATTCTCAGCTCACTGAAATTAACCTTCCTCCAATTAAGTATTTTTACTCTATATTGCTGCCTGTCCTTTTCCATAGCAAATCTAATCCTTATGGTACTGTGATCACTGTTCCCTAAATGTTCTCCGACTGACACTTGACCCACCTTATTCCCCAGAACCAGATCCAGCAATGCCTCCTTCCCCGTTGGGCTGGAAACTTACTGATCTAGAAAGTTCTCCTGAACACGGTTCAGAAATTCTTCCCCTTCTCTGCTCTTTACACGATCACGATCCCAGTCTATACTAGGATAGTTGAAGTCACCCATTATCACTTCTCTGTAGTTCTTGCACCTCTCTGTAATTTCCCTCCAAATTTGCTCCTCTATATCCTTTCCACTAGTTGGTGGCCTATAGAATAGACCTAGTAGTGTAATAGCACCTCTATTGTTTTTCAACTCTAACCAGATTCTGTCCTTGACCCCTCCAGGACATCCTCTCTCTCCAGCACTGTAATATTCTCCTTAACCAAAACTGCCCTCACCTCCTTTCTTTCCTTCCCTATCTTTCCTGAACACTTATATCCAGGAATATTTCATATCCAATCCTACCCTTTTTTGAACCAGTCTCCGTTATCCCCATGACATCATATTCCCATGTGGCTATTTGCATTTGCAGCTCACCAACCTTATTACCATGCTTTGTGCATTTACATACTTGTACTGTGAACCGATCTTAGACCTTCTTGTATTCCCTTTTAGTCTAACCACACCTAATACCATACTATTTCTTACTCTAGCGCTACCTGTCTCTCCCAATCCTTTGTGTATTTTGTTTCTCCTTTTTAATGTTACATCCTGGTGCCCATCCCCCACAAAATTAGTTTAAAACCTCCCCAACATCATTAGCAAACCCCACTGCGAGGATACTGGTCCCGGCTCAGTTGAAATGCAACCTATCTGGCCTCTACAGATCCTAACTCCCCCAGAACATAGAAACATAGATTTGGGCTAGACATTCCACTTCACATCGCCCATCTATGGCCCATCTATCACCCAAAATGGACCTCTATCGCCCATTTTGAGCAAAAAGTGGAAACTAGGCCAGAAATATCACCGGAAAAACAGGTGCCTAAGTTTCCACTTTGAGCGCCGAAATGATCGCCCAAATGATCGCCCATACAAGGCCCATTCCAAGTTTCAGCACCTGGCATGCACTTCGCTGGGCCGATGCAAGGCCCAAAAGAGTGCTGAGAAATAGTTGCTTTTACTGGGCTTAAGAGAAGGAAATGGGCACTATGGACAGCATTTTGAAGATCGGAGGAAGGGTGGAGTCATAGTTATGAAATATTTAGAGAGAGTTAATTTAAAGATAATTGTACTCAGAATATTGGAACAGGGAATATAAAGAGGTATTATCAAGTTATTTTGTAAATAGGTTTTATATATTGACATTATTTTGGAAATAGCTTTAACATAGTGAAATAATTTACTGATATTGTTGGGGCCTAGTAAATTGACTGGTATACAGCGTAGAGAGTGCAGAGTACAGTGATTAGAGAGTATAGAGTAGAGAGATTATATTAAATTAGTGAAAGTAACTATTGATAGTGATATGGGGCCTATGTTTTCCCTGCCTTTAATTGCAACTGCTCACAGACTGGTTATCGAAGAGGTGGCACAGTAATGCTTAGACGGAGACGAAGACAGAGGAGGAGACCATACAGCCAACGAAGGTACTGAGAAAATCAATTTTACTTGAACTTGTCTGAAAATGCTTGTCTTAGGAGGCTGCGATTCCGGAAGGAGGTCATCGATGAGATATGTCAATTCGTCAAGGGTGATCTGCAGTCTTCCAGCCCCATCAGAACCGCACTGTTCATTGAGGTAAAGGTTACTGCTGCCCTAGCCTTCTACGCATCGGGATCTTTCCAGGCTTCAGCTGGCGACACCTGCCATATCTCTCAGCACGCCATGCACTGCTGCTTTCGACAGGTGACTGAAGCCCTTTACGCTCACAGGATAAACTTCCCAATGACCAGGGAGGCACAGACCAAGAGGGCTTTGGGTTTCTCAAGAATAGCAGACTTCCCCAAGGTGCAGGGAGCAATAGACTGCACGCACATTGCCCTGAAAGCACCCTTAAAGAACGCGGAGGTATTTCGTAACAGAAAGGGATTCCTCTCACTAAATGTGCAGCTTGTTGTCGACCACAATCAAACAATTCTGACAGTAAATGCTACATTTCCTGGCAGCATCCATGATGCGCACATCCTACGTGAAAGTGTTATCCCTGATCTGTTTGTCAATCAGCCAGAAGGTCATGGTTGGATGTTGGGGGATAAAGGATATGGCCTTGCCAGTCACTGAAGCACAGAAACGTTATAATGAAAGTCACATAGCGACTCACAACATCGTTGAAAAGACAATTGGAGTCCTAAAGCAGCGCTTCAGATACCTGGACCATTCTGGTGGCAGCCTACAGTACCACCCTGACCAGGTCGCTGAGTTTATTGTGGTGTGTTGCATGCTGCATAACCTAGCTATAAGAAGAGGATAAATAATGCCAGATCGGGCTGCAGGTCCACCTCCAGAAGGAGGGGAGACAGAAGAGCCAACCGGCGAGGAGGAGGAAGAGGCAGAAGAGGACACAGGTGAGGACATAGGGGAGGGCAATCAGCCTGGTGATCTAGCACCGGTACCACCACCCCCCTCCCGAAGACCAGTACCCAGTGGCAGTTACACGGCCGCTAAGCTGTTGCGTCAGCAGCTCATTAATGAACGCTTTGCATGAACTATCATTGTAGATTTTCAAATGTTCATTTACAGTTATGGTTAATCAAAAGTTTCATTTGCATGGGGTTCTCATTGTTGTCTTGCCTGTACTGTCCTATCATCGGCATTAATGGTTACTTTAAGTAAAGTTTAAGGAAAGTACTGCTACAGTAAGAGAATAAACAAATAAGAATGAACAACTGTAAATTTGTTAACTAATGTAACTAAGAGAGAAGGCACAAAAAAATTTGTTGAATTAAAGGTTTTTATTAACAAAAAAGAAAACTATTTAAAAAAAACTAACTCCCACCCTTCACACACCACCCCCCACCCCCCACCCCAAACCCACCCTTACCTTCAAATCCCAACGAATTAAACACAACGATAACGATAACAATTAACAATAACAATTCAAAAATTAAACAAGGAAACAATGTTAAACAAACCCACCACCCTACCTGCGGCCACATTTCCCTCCAGGTTCTTTTCCCGCCCCGTGTTCTTACTCCACCCGCCCGTTTTGGTCTAAGCTGATCGACACCAAGACGTTGTGCAGTGTGGTACGGCAAGACTTCCTGCCGTGGTGGAGATGAAGGAGAGGAAGTTGAAGCCTGAGGCTCGACTTCCGAGTCCGGAGGAACAGTGTCCTTCGTACTCACTCGCGTGCTCGGGGTCTCGCTGCGACCTGACACAACACCTTGGGGTGCAGCGCCATGTGCAGCCAACAATGCATGCCGAAGGGCATTGGTTGCGGCGGTCTGCTCACAAATTGCCTCCAACGTCTCCCGTGCTGTCTGTGATTGCACGGAAGACCAGTTGGAGAAGTTCATGCTGAACTCGCTCCAGTTCTCGGAGAACTTGCTGCAGTTTGCGGAGAACTGGTTCCAGTTTGCGGAGAAACCCGCGAAACCCTGGATAAGGTCCGACCGATTGTGACCGTCTCCCTGCACAGGGATAGCAAGCTCTCCGTCTGGCCCTCCATTGTAGGTGATTGCCCATCCCGCTGACCCGACTTCCGTAGGATTGGCATTGGCAAAATTTTGCGGCTTGGCGTCACCATCTGTACACCGCTTGGTCCCGGTGCCTCTTCCATCTCAATTCAGATGGCTGCAGGTTGTTCCCCCTCGGCAAAAACAAGATCACCCTCCTCCTCCTCCTCCTCCTCCAACGCCTCCTCCTCCAATGCCTCCTCCTTCCTCCACAGTTTGCGTGTGTTCCTCCTTTTCCTCCTGCAAGTTCGTTGATGTTCCTGCTCCTAATTCCAACGACACTTGACCTTAAAAAGACAAATGATGTTTCTAAACATTTCTAAACATTTAAATACAACTTATTCGGACAGTAACGGTGCTCATTATTATTAAACATACATATCAATACATGCCACTTTTTTAATAACCCAATACATATGACTAATTTTCAATACCCCATATGCACAATGGTTCACCAGGGCTGACATGACCTAATTCGTGAATCATGAATACCTCAAAAGTATATATCATAAAGCATTATCATAAAGCATTATTATTGCAGGACATTACAAGAGTAACTAAGATATTTTAAAGATGTATTTGGTAATGTTTGATACATTGCACAGTTCCCATTACTCACGAGACTCGAGGGTGGGTTCAGCCACACCATGGGTTGTGACCGAACGGCTGTCAGGCCCCACTAGGGCGACCGCAAGCTCCTTGTATTCACTTAAGATTTGGATCTGAGCTGAGCCGCCGCCTGTCCTCCTTTGCTTGGCTTTATTTAGTGAAATCTTCTTCTGTAAATGATAAGGTAACATTGCATGGTATAAGTTAATTGACTTGGTAATAAACATTTCAGATTGACATAATTAAATGCTTGATTAGAACCTGGCACTGAATATGAACAATTTGAACAATATTCCACAATAAAAATTCAACTTAGTGTTAGGATGCATAAATTATTTCATAATTTAATTAATTAATACTATAACAAAATGACATTGAATATTCCAATTTAAATTTCCAAACATCATTTAAATATAAAATATGTATAATTTTAAATATAAAATGCAACTTACTCTGGCTGCTGACAGCAGGCTATGCCATCTTTTGCGGCACTGGTCCGGTGTCCGCATTTCATTGGATGCCGATGTAACCACGTCGGCAATCTGTGCCCATATTCAACAGTATGCATGGGGTGGAGGTTTCCCCTGCTCACCCCGTGTTAAATTCGCCCACCAGCCGCTCACGATGCTCACCAGAGCCTTGTTTGCCTCCTCGCTAAAGGGCTTAGCCCATTTACGGTCCAATTCGGCCTCTATTCACTTTTTTGGTAAAATTATTATTTTACACAATATACTTCAGTTTATATTATAGGGTTAGGGTAACTTTGTGTGCTAAATAATAGTTTAAAAACAGTTAATCTTTGATAAATTTTAAAAAAACGGTTATTCTACAAACACAAACTTAGCTGGCAATGATAATACTTCTTTTCCTCTCTCTCTCTCTCTCTCTCTGACCCTCCCTGTGCTGCTGAGCATGTGTGATGACCTCTGACCTCTCAAAACACGGCAAAAAAACCCACAAAAAAACCCCACACATGCGTACAATAGAGTTGCTAGGGAAGCTTTTTTTTCCACTTCCGTTTTAGGTGGACTATCGTGAGATCGCCGAAAAATCACATCGCCCATTTGACATCGCCGGGGTAAGGCCGAGTGGAAAATCGCAAAAAAAAAATGGGCGATGTGCCGGTGATCAGCAAGTCCGAAACGTCCCACATCGCTGGAACATTGCCCACTTTTTTGGGCGATGGCCCCCTAGTGGAAAGTCTAGCCCATAGAAAATGGGTGCAGGAGCAAGCCATTTGGCCCTTCGAGCCTGCACCACCATTCAATATGATCATTGCTGATCATGCAACTTCAGTACCCAACTCCTGCCTTCTCTCCATACCCTCTGATCCCTTTAGCCATAAGGGCCACATCTAACACCCTTTTGAATATATCCAATAAACTGGACTCAACAACTTTCTGTGGTAGAGAATTCCATCGGTTCACAATTCTCTGGGTGAAAACGTTTCTCTTTATCATGGTCCTATATGGCTTACCCCTTATCCTTAAACTGTGACCCCTGGTTCTGGACTTCCCCAACATCGGGAACATTCTTCCTTCATCTAACCCGTCCAATCCTGCTTCTATGCTTCTATGAGATCCCCTCTCATTCTTCTAAATTCCAGTGAATATAAGCGTAGTCGATCCAGACTTTCTTCATCTGTCAGTCAGAGAAACATAGACATAGAAACATAGAAAATAGGTGCAGGAGTAGGCCATTCGGCCCTTCGAGCCTGCACCATCATTCAATAAGATCATGGCTGATCATTCCCTCAGTACCCCTTTCCTGCTTTCTCACCATACCCCTTGATCCCCTTAGCCATAAACGCCATATCTAACTCCCTCTTGAACATATCCAATGAACTGGCATCAACAACTCTCTGCGGCAGAGAATTCCACAGGTTAACAACTCTCTGAGTGAAGAAGTTTCTCCTCATCGCAGTCCTAAATGGCCTACCCCTTATCCTAAGACTATGCCCCCTGGTTCTGAACTTCCCCAACATCGGGAACATTCTTCCCGCATCTAACCTGTCCAGTTCCGTCAGAATTTTATATGTTCCTATGAGATCCCCTCTCATCCTTCTAAACTCCAGTGTGTAAAGGCCCAGTTGATCCAGTCTCTCCTCATATGACAGCCCAGTCATCCCTGGAATTAGTCTGGTGAACCTTCACTGCACTCCCTCAATAGCAAGAACGTTCTTCCTCAGATTAGGAGACCAAAACTGAACACAATATTCCAGGTGAGGCCTCACTAAGGCCCTGTACAACTGCAGTAAGACCTCCCTGCTCCTATACTCAAATCCCCTAGCTATGAAGACCAACATACCATTTGTCTTCTTCACTGCCTGTTGTACCTGCATGCCAACTTTCAATGACTGATGAACCATGATACCCAGGTTTCATTGCACCTCCCCTTTTTTTAATCTGCCGCCATTCAGATAATATTCTGCCTTCGTGTTTTTACCCCCAAAATGGATAACCTCACATTTATCCACATTATACTGCATCTGCCATGCACTTGCCCACTCACCTAACCTGTCCAAGTCACCCTGCAGCCTTTTAGCGTCCCCCTCACAGCTCACACCACCACCCAGTTTAGTGTCATCTGCAAACTTGGAGATATTACACTCAATTCCTTCATCCAAATCGTTAATGTATATTGTAAAGTGCTGGGGTCCCAGCACTGAGCCCTGCAGCACTCCACTAGTTACTGCCTGCCATGCTGAAAAGGACCTGTTTATCCCAACTCTCTGCTTCCTGTCTGTCAACCAGTTCTCTATCCACGTCAGAACATTACCCCCAATACCATGCACTTTGACTTTGCACATCAATCTCTTGTGCGGGACCTTGTCAAAAGCCTTTTGAAAGTCCAAATACACCACATCCACTGGTTCTCCCTTGTCCACTCTGCTAGTTACATCCTCAAAAAATTCCAGAAGATTTGTCAAGCATGATTTCCCTTTCATAAATACATGCTGATTTGGACTGATCCTGTCACTGCTTTCCAAATGCACTGCTATTTCATCCTTAATGATTGATTCCAACATTTTCCCCACGACTGATGTCAGGCTAACTGGTCTATAATTAACCGTTTTTTCTCTCCCTCCTTTTTTCAAAAGTGGTGTTACATTAGCTACCCTCCAGTCCATAGGAACTGATCCAGAGTCGATAGACTGTTGGAAAATGATCACCAATGCATCCACTATTCCTAGGGCCACTTCCTTAAGTACTCCGGGATGCAGACTATCAGGCTCCGGGGAATTATCGGCCTTTAATCCTATCAATTTCCCGAACACAATTTCCCGCCTAATAAGGATATCCTTCAGTTCCTCTTTCTCACTAGACCCACTGTCCCCTAGTACATTTGGAAGGTTATTCGTGTCTTCCTTCGTGAAGACAGAACCGAAGTATTTGTTCAATTGGTCTGCCATTTCTTTGTTCCCCATTACAAATTCACCTGAATCCGACTGCAAGGGACCTACATTTGTCTTCACTAATCTTTTTCTCTTCACATATTTATCGAAGCTTTTGCAGTCAGTTTTTATCTTCTCTGCAAGCTTCCTCTCGTACTCTATTTTCCCCCTCTTAATTAAACCCTTAGTCCTCCTCTGTTGAATTCTAAATTTCTCCCAGTCCTCAGGTTTGTTACTTTTTCTAGCCAATTTATATGCCTCTTCCTTGGTTTTAACACTGTCCTTAATTTCCCGTGTTAGCCATAGTTGAGCCACCTTCCCCGTTTTATTTTTACTCCAGACAGGGATGTACAATTGCTGAAGTTCATCCATGTGATCTTTAAATGCTTGCCATTGCTTATCCACCGTCAACCCTTTAAGTATCCTTTGCCAGTCTATTCTAGCCAATTCACGCCTCATACCGTTGAAGTTACCTTTCCTTAAGTTCAGGACCCTAGTTTCCGAATTAACTGTGTCACTCTCCATCTTAATAAAGAATTCTACCATATTATCGTCACTCTTCCCCAAGAGACCTCGCACAACAAGATTGCTAATTAGTCCCTTCTCATTACACATCACCCAGTCTAGGATGGCCAGCTCTCTAGTTGGTTCCTCGACATATTGGTCGAGAAAACCATCCCTAATACGCTCCAGGAAGTCCTCCTCCACCGCATTGCTACCAGTTTGGTTAGCCCAATCAATATGTAGATTAGAGTCACCCATGATAACTGCTGTACCTTTATTGCACACATCCCTTATTTCTTGTTTGATGCTGTCCCCAACCTCACTACGACTGTTTGGTGGTCTGTACACAACTCCCACTAGCGTTTTCTGCCCTTTGGTATTCCGTAGCTCCACCCATACCGATTCCACATCATCCAGGCTAATGTCCCTCCTTACTATTGCATTAATTTCCTCTTTAACCAGCAATGCCACCCCGCCTCCTTTTCCTCTCTGCCTATCCTTCCTAAATGTTGAATACCCCTGGATGTTGAGTTCCCAGCCTTGTTCAACCTGGAGCCATGTCTCCGTGATACCAATTACATCATATCCGTTAACTGCTGTCTGCGCAGTTAAGTCGTCCACCTTATTCCGAATACTCCTCGCATTGAGGCACAGAGCCTTCAGGCTTGTCTTTTTAACACACTTTGCCCCTTTAGAATTTTGCTGTAATGTGGCCCTTTTTGTTTTTTGCCTTGGGTTTCTCTGCCCTCCACTTTTACTATTCTCCTTTCTATCTTTTGCTTCTGCCCCCATTTTATTTCCCTCTGTCTCCGTGCGTAGGTTCCCATCCCCCTGCCATGTTAGTTTAACTCCTCCCCAACAGCACGAGCAAACACTCCCCCCAGGACATTGGTTCCAGTCTTGCCCAGGTTTAGACGGTCCGGTTTTTACTGGTCCCACCTCCCCCAGAACCAGTTCCAATGTCCCAGGAATTTGAATCCCTCCCTTCTGCACCACTCCTCAAGCCACGTATTCATTTGAGCTATCCTGCGATTCCTACTCTGAGTAGCACGTGGCACTGGTAGCAATCCTGAGATTACTACTTTTGAGGTCCTACTTTTTAATTTAGCTCCTAGATCCCTAAATTCGTCTCGTAGGACCTCATCCCATTTTTTTACCTATATCGTTGGTACCTGTGTGCACCACGACAACTGGCTGTTCACCCTCCCTTTTCAGAATGTCCCTTTTCATCCGGGAATCAGTCTGGTGAACCTTCGCTGCACTCCCTCAATAGCAAGAATGTCGTTCCTCAGATTAGGAGACCAGAACTGCTCCCAATGTCCCAGGAATCTAAAGCTGTTCCTCCTCCACCATCTCTCCAGCCACACATTCATCTGCTCCATACTCCTATTTCTATACTCACTAGATCGTGGCACCGGGAGTAATCCGAAGATTACTACTTTTGAGGTCCAGCTTTCTAATCTCTTTCCTAGCTCCCTAAAATCTGCCTGCAGGACCTCATCCCTCTTTCTACCTATGTTGTTGATACTGATACGGACCGCAACCTTTGGCTGTTCGTCCTCCCCCCTCAGAATGTTCTGTAGCCACTCAGTGACATCCTTGACCCTGACACCAGGGAGGCAACATACCATCCTGGAATCATGTCTGCAGCTGCAGAAGCACCTGTCTGTTCTATTAACTATCGAATCCCACTACCACTATGGCTTTCCCGATTTTCCTCCTCCTCCCTCCCCCCCTCCCACCGTACAGCTGAGCCACCCGTGGTTCTGGCTGTACTCCCCAGAGGAATCATCATCTCCACCAATAATGGCTGGAGAGCGAGATGCACTCTGGGGACTCCTGCACTACCTGCCTGGTCCTCCTTGTCTATCTGACGGTCACCCATTCCCTCTCTGCCTGCACCACTGTTACGCTGCGGGGTGACCACCTCCTGAAACATGCTATCCATGTAGCTCTCAGCCTCAAGGATGCCGAAACCTAGAACTTAAGCTCCTCTAGCCTACGTCACTTCCTGCACATGTGGTTGTCCAGGATACTGGAAGCATCCTGGAGTTCCACAATGGTACAAGATGCGCATTCCATCTTCATATTTGCTCCATCAAAACCCCTCATGATTTTGAACACCTCTATCAAATGTCCTCTTCAGCTTCTCTTCTCTAGGAAGAACTAGCCAGCTTCTCCACATAACTGAAGTCCCTCATCCCTGTTACCATGCTGGGAAATATCTTCTGCATGCTTTTCAAGACCTTGACATCCATCCTAAAATGTGGTGCCTAGAATTGAAAACAATTCTCCAGCTGAGGGCTAATTAGTGTTTTCTAAAGCTTTAGCAATACTCCATGCTTTTATCCTGTATTCATAATGCCAGGGATCTTATATGCTTTTTTAACAGCCTTCTCAACTTGTCCTGCTACCTTCAAAGATTTCTGTACGTACAACCCAGGTCTCCCTTGTCATGTATTCAACCAGCATTGTAACCCATGTATAAACTGACCTAAGTACACCGTGAGAACACTGACCACGAGGTGGGAGACACTCCTAACCTGGACCTTCAGGTATAAAAGGGGAAGCTCCACCCACCTTCATAACTTGAGTGCTAAGGAATAAAGGACAGGTCACAGACTGACCTTCTCTCAAGCATGGGCCTCGTGTGCATTTATACTGTGTAGTAAAGACGTATCAATGGCGACAAGAAACTGGGATTTAAACCACGCGAGCATGGCCACTAGCAGAACAGACGAGAGGTACTGTGTTAAGGAATGGTTGGGACAGAGATTCAACATTGTTAAAGCAGCACACAGTTCTCCAGGCAGACAAGGGCAGTCAGGCATGCCCCAACATGTAGTCGAACCCAGAGGGGGAGTTCGACAGAGACAATGGCAAGCTGAAAGCGATTCATGCCATTACAAGGGACAATGCGGCCAGTAATGGGGCCATCAACACCTGTTAATGGTGCACTCAAGGACAATAACAGGGGCAGTAGGGACGATCGACTGGCAAGGGACCTTTTGTTTCAAACCGCAACTCATGCTGGAGGCGTGGAGGCATACATTCAGCCGGAGTTTGCAGAGATGAGCAAAATACCCGCAGAAATTGCAGAAATGGACACTGGGGGAAATCGCTGGAAGCTGAAGTTCAGCGAGTTCATGTGGAGCACGTATACAGTTCATACACCAGGACGCCACCGATAATGATGAAAGTGCTCCTCAATGGCATCCCAGTATCAATGGAGTTAGACACGGGGGCCAGCCAGTCCCTGATTGGTATCAAACAGTTCGAAAAGTTGTGGGCATCCAAGGCCAGGAGGCCAAAATTATCGCCGATTGAAGCACAGCTACGGACTTACACAAAGCAGATCATTCCGGTGATAGGCAGCGCCATGGTAGTCGTGACCCACAAAGATTCGGAGAACAGGTTGCCACTCTGGATTGTCCCAGGGGACGGTCCCGCACTACTGGGGAGGAGTTGGCTTGCTGTCATGAACTGGAAATGGGGCGATGTCAATGCAATTTCCTCTGTGGAGCGAGTATCATGCTCACAGGTCCTGGACAAATTTGACTCATTATTTCAACCTGGCATTGGCACTTTCATGGGGGCCAAGGTAGTGATTCACATAAACCCGGACGCCAGACCAGTACACCACAAGGCCAGAGCGGTGCCGTACGTGATGCGGGAAAAGATAGAAGACAAATTGGACCGCCTGTTGAGGGAAGGCTTCATCTCGCCAGTCGAATTCAGTGACTGGGCGAGCCCGATTGTGCCGGTGCTCAAGGCGGATGGGTCGGTCAGGATATGTGGCGATTACAAGGCCACCATCAATCGGGTGTCACTACAAGACCAGTATCCGCTACCGAGAGCGGAGGACCTCTTTGCGACGCTATCCGGTGGCAAACTTTTTTCAAAATTGGACCTGACCTCAGCTTACATGACCCAAGAGCTGGCGAGTGAGTCGAAGAAGCTGACCACCATCACGACACACAAGGGGTTGTTTGAGTACAACAGATATCCGTTCGGGATTCGCTCGGCCGCCGCGATCTTCCAACGAAATATGGAAAGTCTCCTCAAGTCGATTCCAGGGACGGTGGTTTTTCAGGACGACATCCTCATTACGGGTTACGATACTGAAGAACACCTCCACAACCTGGAGGAGGTGCTACGCAGACTAGACCGGGTAGGTCTGCGACTGAAAAAGGCGAAGTGCGTCTTCCGAGCTCCAGAGGTAGAATTCCTGGGGATGAGGGTAGCAGCAGACGGGATCAGCCCTACTGCATCCAAGACGGAAGCAATCCAGAGAGCACCCAGACCCCGTAACACGACGGAGCTGCGTTCGTTCCTGGGGCTCCTGAACTATTTTGGTAACTTTCTTCCCAAATTGAGCACGCTGCTAGAGCCGCTACACGTGCTCCTATGCAAAGGTCGCGAATGGGTCTGGGGGGACAGCTAGGAAAGGGCTTTTAATAGAGCATGCAGTTTGTTATGTTCCAACAATCTATTAACGCTATATGACCCATGTAAGAAACTTGTGTTAACGTGCGATGCGTCGTCCTATGGTGTCGGGTGTGTGTTGCAGCATGTCAATGCCAAGGGTCAGTTACAGCCGGTAGCTTATGCCTCCAGGAGTCTGCCCCAGGCAGAAACGGGCTACGGGATGGTAGAAAAGGAGGTATTCGCATGTGTATATGCAGTAAAGGAAAATACACCAGTACCTGTTTGGCAGGAAATTTGAGCTGGAGACAGATCACAAACCCCTAACGTCCCTTTTGGCCGACAACAAGGCCATAAATGCAAACACATCGGCCCGCATACAGAGGTGGGCACTCACGTTAGCTGCCTATGACTACACAATTCGGCACAGACTGGGCAGCGAAAACTGCGCCGATGCACTCAGCAGGCTCCCACTAGCCACCACTGAGGGGGCTACCGAGCATGGTGCTGAGATGGTCATAGCTGTTGAAGCTTTCGGAAGCGAAGGCTCACCCGTGACAGCCCGTCAGATTAAAGTCTGGACAAATAGAGACCCGCTATTGTCTCCAGTCAAGAAATGTGTCCTGAATGGGGACTGGGCAGCCACGTACAGGGCATGCCCTGAGAAATTTAAACCATTTCATAGGCGCAAGGATGAACTCTCGATTCAGGCCGATTGCCTACTGTGGGGAAACCGCGTAGTCATGCCCCAGATGGGCAGAGAGGTGTTCATCAGAGAACTCCACAAAGGGCACCCGGGCATTGTCACAATGAAGGCAATTGCCAGGTCACACGTTTGGTGGCCAGGGATAGACGCAGATCTGGAACTTTGTGTTCGCAGGTGCAACACGTGTGCCTAGCTGGGCCATGCGTCCAGTGAAGCCCCCCGTAGCCCTTGGCCATGGCCCGCCAAGCCTTGGTCACGCATCCATGTGGACTACGCAGGTCCTTTCATGGGGAAAATGTTTTTGGTTGTAGTCGACGCCTACTCCAAATGGATCGAGTGTGATATTTTAAATTCAAGCACATCCTCTGCCATGGTAGAAAGTCTATGGGCAATGTTCGCCGCCCACGGTCTACCGGACATCTTGGTCAGCAACAATGGCCCATGCTTCACAAGCACTGAATTCCAGGACTTCATGGCAGGCAATGGAATTAACCATGTTAGAACGGCACCATTCAAGCCGGCCTCAAACGGCCAGGCAGAACGAGCAGTGCAGATAATCAAACAGGGGATGCTCAGATTCCAAGGGGGTTCCCTACAAACCCGCTTATCACACCTCCTGTTGGCCTATAGAACCCGACCACACTCGCTCACAGGGGTTCCACCCGCAGAGCTACTAATGAAAAGGACGCTCAAAACCCGATTATCCCTTATACACACCACCATGAAAGAAATTGTCGAGAGCAGGCGCCAGTCACAATATCACTACCATGACAGGAATGCGAGGGCGCGATGTATTGATGTAAATGATCCTGTTTTTGTCCTCAACTACGCTGCAGGGCCCAAATGGCTCGCAGGCACTGTGGTTGCCAAAGACGGAAATAGGATTCTGGTAGTTAAACTTACCAATGGACAAATCTGCCGCAAACATGTGAATCAAACAAAAAGGAGGTTCAGCAACCCCATAGAAGAAGCAGAGGAAGAACACGATATAGAGTTCACTCCACCACAGGTGACCGAACACCAGAACCAAAGGGAGGAGAGCCCAGTCACTGTGGGCAGTCCGGACAGGCCTGAGGCACTGCAAACAGCAGACACTCAGGCCAGCGCCCAACAACCGGAGCCCCAACTCAGGCGCTCTACAAGGGAGCGTAAACCACCAGAGAGACTCAACCTGTGATCCCAATAAGACTTTGGGGGGGGGAGGTGATGTCATGTATTCAACCAGCATTGTAACCCATGTATAAACTGACCTAAGTTGTACACCGTGAGAACACTGACCACTAAGTGGGAGACACTCCTAACCTGGACCTTCAGGTATAAAAGGGGAAGCTCCACCCACCTTCATCAGTTGAGTGCTAAGGAATAAAGGACAGGTCACAGACTGACCTTCTCTCAAGCATGGGCCTCATGTGCATTTATACTGTGTAGTAAGGACGTATCATCCCTATTCCTGCATCCGCTTTAAAATGTACATTTAGTTCATATTGCTTCTCTCATTCTTCTTACTAAAATGAATCACCTAACACTTCTCTGCGTTAAATTTCATCTGCCATGTGTCTGCCCATTTCACCAGTCTGTCTAATTCTTCCTGAAGTTTGTTACTATCATCCTCATTGTTTACTATCATCTCCAAACTTTGAAATTATACCCTGTAAATCCAAGCACAGGTCATTAATAGATATCCCAATACCAACCCCTGGGAACACACTTCCCTCCAGTCTGAAAAACAACCCACTATTCTCTGCTTTGTCCCTTAGCCAATTTTATATCCATGCTGCCATTGTCCATTTAATCCTGTGGGCTTTAATTTTGCCAACAAGTCTATTATGTGGTACTTTGTTAAATGCCTTTTGAAAGCCCATAAACACAACATCAACCCTTTCCGTTACTTCATCAAAGAACTCGATCAATTAGTCAAACATGATTTGCCTTTAACAAATCCATGCTGACTTTTATTTATTAGCCCATATCTTTCCAAATGCCAATAGATTTTCCTGGATTATTGTCTCTAAATATTTCACCACCACCGACATTAGGCTGTCTGGCATGTAGTTTCTGAGTTTATTCCTCAAACCGTTTTTATATAGGAGTGTAATATTTGGAATCCTCCAGTCCTCAGGCACCAACCCCTATCCAAGGAGGATTGGAAGATTGTTGCCAGAACCTCCGCAATCATCTTCGGTTCATGCACGATTTTGAATTGCTTTAACAACACTAAAAAAACTTCTGACTCTGCAAAATGCATTCCCTTTTGGAAAACAAAGATGTATTTTAGACTAACCCCTTAACGAATATACTCATGGTTTTGCTCAGGCTTATCGAGGCACCCGATATCTTGATGGACACAGATTGTTGTATGGCACATTGATTTCATTTGTGGTCTGGTCAGCCATTTCAGGAGCAATCTGTAAGCCTGCATCCAGTTTGAAAGCGGTGAGGTAGCAGAGCAGTGATGAAGTGAGTCCTTCGTTTGCATGGTTGCATTTTTCTTCCTTTTACTTTTGAACCACACCACTGGGTGATTACCTCCCAGCAATAAGCTTCTTCAAGTACAACCCCAGGATCGATTGACACTCCATTTGTTTTCTTTCATGTAGCCAAATTAAATAGAACTTCTGCCGTACTGGAGCCAGGTTCTTCAATTTACTACAGTGATTTGTTCTTCTCTGTGTGGTCTTTAACGAAATGTAACTTAATAAACTTTTTGTTTCAGCCAGTGTGGAGCCGGCTTTACATTTATATAACCAGTCTATCATATGTATTTTTATAACAGGTGTCAGCAGCTGGAAGTATTAGCGGGAGAAATTGGCCTCCTTTGCGTCTCCCAGTGTGGTGCCTCCGTGGGCAATAACCGGGCGCTAACCACTTACCAACTGGGCACGGTGAAATTACCGGCACCTGCAAACTTGCATGGCGGGTTGGTGCTAAACCTTATCGCCTCGATCTCTTGCGCCCCAGCGATCGTGACGTCATCCGGTACATAGCGCCTCCTTATCGCCCCAGATCTTAAATTCGCTTCCGAGCCCTGCAGCATTGTCGGGCATCAACAACGACAGCTGCAGGAGGTGTTGTGACCTCGGCAGGCTGCTTGGGGAGCGGTAATTAAAGGCAGAGGTGACCAGGTAGGCCAAAATTTCATGCTCACCACTGAATGCTGTTTTTTCAATTTTTCCAATTCTGCGATTGAGCAGTCGTGCACTTTCTTAGAGTGCTTGGGGCCGCTCTTCGTGGAGCGCAGGTGCCGTCGCCCACCATTCCCAGCCTTTCCTTGAAATCACCTCAGCATTGGCCCTTCCCTTTAAGGGAGGGAAGGAGCCTGTGAATCAGACAGCGCTGCAAGGGACATTGTGCAGTGCTCTGCCGCTACTGCTCCTCTTGCTCTGTTTAGTGCTCCAAGGGCAAATGGTGGCGCTTGATTTAGCACTCCACTTCCCTCCTGGAGCACTGGAGTTCGCGTCGGATTGAATTGTGTAGCGCCCGGTGATACATTTGCGCTCGCACAAAAGTTATCGCCCCAAATGGGCCATTACGCAATTTGTAGCCCTTAGTATATTGCAATTAATTCAGAGTAAAGGGTTTAGCTGGGTCAGGATGAAAGAGAAACCATCTGCTTTGTTGCGTCTCATTGCATCCTGTAGTATTCTGTACCCCTCACACTGGGACTGAGTGTGTAGACAGTGCAGGTTAATGGAGAATTTGAAGAGCCACACTTTAACCACATAAGACTCACCTAAGGTTTGCCAAATTTTGGCCATTGCGAAGATGGGGGTGAGTGGGGGAGGTGGAACAAAATGAAAACTTCATAATTGAATTTATCATTTCTAAACTATGCTTTAAACAATTACAATTAATACTGGCCACAGAAATGTTTTTTGAGTTGAATGTTTTAGTTTCTGGTATCATAAAATAAATAGGATACTTGGGGGGAATTTAAATCCTTAAGAGCAGTGTTGAGATTAAATGCACAAGCCGGCTCCAACTTCTGGGTTGAACGGACGACCGTTTGGATGACGGCAAGAAACCTACTCGCCAAAGTTGGGATTTAATTATTGCATTCGAGTGGATAGTTACTGGCGCAATTATGAGACGCAAATGAGTTATTTTCAAATTGTTTTTACTTTCGCTCCAAATTTAACGTGAGCAGCACGGGTTTCCCTAGGCTCGGGACACTGACCAGGAAAATGGAAGGGAGTTTGAGCAGCAATTCAGGTGGGAATTAAAATTGTCATTGTCCCAGCCGAATAAATGCTCACTTATTGCAACTGCTGTCTCAGTTCCCTCTGACAAATGTTTAGCAGAAATATCTTCTGTGGTTACAGCTTTTTTCCCTATATATATGCTTTCAAACTAACAAGATCAGGCTAGAAACATACATAGAAACATAGAAAATAGGTGCAGGAGCAGGCCATTCGGCCCTTTGAGCCTGCACCGCCATTCAATATGATCATGGCTGATCATTCAACCTCAGTACCCCACCCCAGCCTTCTCTCCATACCCCCTGATCCCTTTAGCCGTAAGGGCCACATCTAACTCCCTTTTGAATATGTCCAACGAACTGGACCCAACAATATTCTGTGGCAGAGAATTCCACAGGTTCACAATTCTCTGGGTGAAAAAGCTTCTCCTCATTTTGGTCCTATATGGCTTACCCCTTATCCTTAGACTGTGTCCCCTGGTTCTGGACTTCCCCAACATCGGGAACATTCTTCTTGCATCGAACCTGTCCAGTCCCGTCAGAATTATATACGTTTCCATGAGATCCCATTTCATTCTTCTAAATTCCAATGAGTGTAAGCCTAGTCGATCCAGTCTTTCCTCATATGTCAGTCCTGCCATCCCGGGAATCAGTCTGGTGAACCTTTGCTGCACTCTGTCAATATCAAGAATGTCCTTCCTCAGATTAGGAGACCAAAACTGCACATACCACTCAAGGTGTGTTCTCAGGCCCTGTACAACTGCAGCAAGACCTCCCTGCTCCTATACTCAAATCCCCTCGCTATGAAGGCCAGCATGCCATTTGCTTTCTTTACTGCCTGCTGTACCTGCATGCCTATCTTCAATGACTGATGTAGACATAGCCATAGACATAGACATAGAAAATAGGTGCAGGATAGGCCATTCAGGCGCCCTATCCATTTACATCCCCTCACTACTTGAAGGGAGCTCAGCATCGCTCCCGCCAACTGTCCGAGCTGCTACTCCAATTAGGTCTGATACCCGTTGCTCAACATCATTCAGTTTGAGTATTTGTGGCTGAAGTGGGGTGGTTTATATGCGTATGCGAGCAGGAAGCTGCCGCACCCTGTATTAGCACTTGCGACCACGGAAAAAAAAATACACTGCGCATGCGCAAAATGGCCACCACCTTTAACAACACAAATTTCGGCTTGGGCGCACAAAGTCTGTTGTGCAATGCCTGACTTAACACCAGTGCTCCTCCAACTTACCTTTTCGCCGAAACTTGCAGTCGAAGGTGCAAACTATTTTCAGGCGCTGACTGTAACATCCCGCCGTGATTAAACCCTGAAATCCAATAAGCCCAAAATCCAGCCCTTGGACTAGCAACTCATGGGGCTAGATTTTACACTTTTGTGCAGATCGCCCAAAAATGGGCGTTATTTCCAGCGTGGGCGGTAAAAATAGGTTTTCAGATCGCCGGCTTGTCGCTCATTCTCAAAGCCCCTAGTCTCCATATTTGAAATTGGCCATTACCGCGAGTGAGATGAAATGGGCGGTAGCTTTAAATCTCTCTGATCTTCTGTCGTAAAGTGTCGCCGTCCTTAGCAACAGCATGGCAATGCACGATTCCCGCGATTCAGCAGATCAAGGGTTATCATGACATGCGCAGAAGAGGAGACAGTGGGAGAGGGAGCTCAGAGGGAGTGAAGGCGTGTGTGGGTGCAGTGTGGCTGCTTTGGGAGGAAGGAGGGAGAGTTTAGAGCTTTAAGCAAATTGGGAAAAAAAACGTAGCTGTTACCAGCCAGATATTTGACCGAATTTGGTGCCTATAATGGAGGGAGAGGAGGAGGCGTCACAGCACGCTGTGGAAACTGACGCTGGCGAGAGCAGTGAGCTGGGAGAGGAGCACATTGGAGGGCGCAAAAAAGCGAGGAGGTTCTCGGACGAGGCAAATACGTCCCTCCTGCAAGAGGTTGAGTCACGGTGGGGTGCTTTGACACACGGAAGGCGTGGGAAGCCCACCCCAAAGGCCTACCAGAAGATATGGACCAAGATAGCAGAGGTGGTCTCGTCGGCGACCAATGAGGAGCGTGAGGGCAACCAATGCCGCAAACGATGGAACAACCTTGTCGGATCTGCAAGAGTAAGTATTACATTTATTTACATGCACTTATGTATTTATATAATTTGATTTGTAAGAGTCATGAGTGACTATCATCAGATGTGAGTTCTTTCACTTTTACCGGGAATGTTGTACTCAAAGCCTGCGGTCACAGTGTACGTCTTTAGGTAAAGAATGATAATTATCATAATAATCATGATTACATCTGTCGGTTATGTGTTGTATCAGTCTCTGTGACAGTACCTAGCAATGATATCATGCAGAAGAAGCTATCAACAATGAGGTCCGTGCAGAGGCGAACTGGTGCGGAGGCCACCAGTCACCAGCGACATCACTGAGCTGGAGGAGCGGGTGTTCGCATTTGTGGGGAAGCACCGCCGGACGGCCATGCGAGCAGCTGTAGACCCTGAAGTGATGCGATGTGAGTAAAGTTTACACCATTGCGTGATGTAAAGTCAATAGATGCCACACACACTCATATCCGAACAATAATGTATGATAGATGATTTCTAAAATTGTCCTATAAATAATGCTGGCCTAATGAAAATCATTGCAATACAGAATGTGTTGATGGTCATGAAATGTGATGTCTGTGATGATTTTGATAGCGGTGGTGCTTTTGTCGTGCATATGCTGTGTGTAGTGCTGGAATCACCTTGTGACCCTAGCGTCCATTTCTCCTCTAATAACCTCATTTATGTTTTGCAGCTTAGCCAGCAGCGCGGCCCCAGACAAGACCACAGAGGCCAGAAGGTGGGGGCACGGGGTTGGACAGGCCGGACGATCCTACATCTGGTGCTGAGGAGCTCTGATTCTCGCCCGTCAATCCGCTGGGTCTGTTCTCTATGGATGAGAGCGCCGACTTCGAGGAACCTGCATCGCCACACTCCAGAAGCCATTCCACCCCAAGGGCATCTAGTGCTCCTCCGGCCATTCCCGCCTCTGGAGGTACCAGGCCCAAGCACCTCACCACAGGGGCACCCCATTTGTCCCCAGGGCGGCGCCAACCCGCGGAGGTTTCGTGGACGCGGCAGGTTTGTTCCACGAGCGCCACATGAGAGCGGAGAGATGGTACAGTTGTCCAGGAGGACTGGAGACATTGGTGACCAGCTCCTCGATACATTGGGGGGCATATCCCGACAGCTGGCTACCATGATTGAGTACGTTCCGCGGATAGCGGAGGCCCTGGAGGCGATAGCCAGGAACAATGCTGGCACAGGCCTCCCAGTGGTCCCGGAGCACGGCACTCCACCCCTAGGTTCCGAACCACCACTGCCAATGACAGATGAGAGGTAGGACCAAGATCCTGCTTCTGGATCCAAGAATGTTCCCACCTCGGCACTCCCCCGCTCCCGTACCCGTGCAACCACCGCCTCTGCCTTCATCGCCCTCAATGAGGCACCGCCTGAGGAGCTCTTCGGCGTGGAGCGAGGAGGGAAAGGGGTAGAGGTGGGAAGAAGAAGGGGAGGGGGAGGGGAGGAAAGTGAGGTGCATGTCCGCGGATGATGGCTGTGTTATATCTCCATCTGGGTGTATGCAATTTGTTGTAATGTATGGGGGAGGGCTTTGCCTTTGTATTCTGTGTTGCTGGACATTTGATTGATGTCAATGGTCGAAAAAGTGGGGTAGAGGTGGGGTGTTTTTGCCCGTGATACTTATGAGTTCAGACCAATGGTCATATAAAATGTTTTTTATTGAACATAACCTTGTTGCGTATTGTCTCAGATAGCTGGACCATTATACACTGGTGATTCCTTAACATGAAAGAGTTAAATAAAACTTAACTTGAATCAACATAAACTTTAACTGGCACCAAGGTGATGCCTGATCATTGATGCCTGAGCTGCACACACACAGCAGTGTGTCAGCTTTGTCAATCACAGCAACATTCATTTATGAGCTCCTGATGTAAGAGTCTTGCAGCTATGTAGCCACCACAGGCCCTTTCCTGCGGTCTGGAGGGGGGCGTGGGCATGGTTGCATGTTCAGCCTGATTGACTGGCCCTAGCTCAGCGTCCAGCCCCTCGTCCTCCTCTTCCTCTCCCTCCTGAGGTGGAACAACAGTCGCTTCTGGCAATTCTTGGCCCCTCCTGATAGCCAGCAACATGGAACACACGACCATGAATTTAGCTACCTGCTCAAGGTTGTGTTGTGGCTCCCCTCCCGAGTGCTCCAGGCATCTAAAGCGCTGCTTAAGCACAGTTATTGTTTTCTGGACTGTCATTTATCCAAACATGTTTACTGCTTGTACTATTACATATGATGTGCCACCAGAAGGCACTACTATGGGAAACGTACACCAACTGTATGGTCACTAAGGTGTGCCACCAGAGGGCACTGCAGAGGGAAACTTGTAGGTTACTTGTACAGGTGTGCCAGGCCTAGTATAAAAGGCAGGCCACCATATGTGATCCTCACTCTGGAGTTACATTAAATGAACTAAGGTCACTACAGTTCAAGTACAATACATTGCCTCATTATCAGAGCATCTAAAGACATAACATGGACCACATTGCGTGTGTCTCGGTGGCTCTGGTTGTATCGCTTCTCGGCATTGGTGTGGGTGTCATGCTGGGGGGTCATCGATGCCGGCCCCGGAGTCCCTTCGGCCGGTTAGATGCCGGCCCCGGAGTCCCTTCAGCCGATTGAGCGCCGGCCCCGGAGTCCCTTCAGCGACGTGTTTGGTTCCTCAGGGCCCTCAGCAAAGCTGCTTGAGGGCTGTCCTGGATTATGGGGCTCGCGTCACTGAAGCAGAGTCTCGTACCCATGGCCTGGGATAGAAGCGGGCCGGTGCAGGGTCCTTTCGGCCCGGGATAGAAGCGGGCCGGTGCGGGGTCCTTTCCGAACTAGCCCCCTGACAGCAACATTCCTGCTGCACACACTGGGAGCGACTCTCAGTACTGCCCCTCCGACAGTGCGGCACCAGGAGGATGCCCATTAACAGTGATAAGAAAAGTCCATGGGGAAGATTATAACCTTACCTGCCTGGCGTAAACTGGACAGGTAGGCAGTTAAAATTCATCAGGTGACTTACCCAGCAATGCCTTGCAGGATCCCACCATTTCCGATGTTTACCAGGTCTGTATTCTCAGGGAAGAGACTTTATTGTCTTCTCTCTGAACAGAGAGAAAGAGGAGGAGTGTGCACATGGCCTTGCCAGGATATTGGGCTTCCCCATGGTGCAGGGCACCATCAACTGCACACACGTGGCTTTGTGGGTGCCTGAGATGTACAATAACCTCAAAGGCTACCACTCACTTAATGTGCAGTTGCGACCAAGCCCAGCACATCATGATGGTGAATACCTGGTATCCTGGCAACAGCCATGATACCATCATCCTGCATCGGCCCGGTGTACCAGCAATCATCCAGCCACCACATCGAACCTGAGGGTGGCTGCTGGGAGACAAGGGCTATCCATTCTATGCCTAGCTGGTGACTCCCCTCCACAATCCCCCACTCATGGCGAGCAGTCATATAATGACAGCCATGCTGCTACGACAAACCTCATCGAGCAGACCATCGGGGTACTAAAGCAATGGTTCCATTGTTTTGACCTCTAGGGAGGAGCCCTACAGTACATGCCGGAGTGGGTGTCCCATTTTGTGGTGATCTGCTGCATCCTCCACTATGTGGCCATCATGAGGCCGCAGCCTTTCCCACCACGGGTCCCATGACCACCTCAGGAGCAGGAGACGGAGGAAGAGGAGGGGGAGTAGGAAGGGAGAAGGTTGGCAGCAGATCCCCGTTCTGGACAGGCTATCTGTAATCGCCTCATCAGACACTGGTTTCAATGAATAATACCCCAGATCCCCATTGCTCAACACCTTGCCACCTTACCATCGTTCTGTTACAGAACATCACAGCATCCTCTTGCACACAAAGCCATCACAAAAAAACATTCTAAACATAATTCATAAATGATTCAATCCAATACTACACAACAAAGTCAACTAATCACCCCTGTGCATTCCCTTAGTGTCTGCCTTTTCTATTCTAGTGCTCCTACGCAGTGCTACATGGCAGCAAGCTGAGCCTGCATGAGAACAGTCTGAGCTTCCACTGCAGTACTCAGAGGTTGGGTCACATCCGCTTGTGCTGCAATGGAAACTGCAACATCGACCATCACACCGAGCATCATGGTTGGGTCCACAAGTGTCCTAATGGAATTGTGCATCACTTCCACCCTGGAAATCATGGGCTCCATGCTCCGTGCAAAGCCACGTGCAATGTTGGAGCTGGATTCCTCCATGCTGCTTGTGCCATTGACCAAGCAGTTCTGTGTGTAAGTCTATCACCCTTCTTCTGAAGTCCGCCCCATCGAAGTGTTCAACTGATTCCTGTGCAGCAGAATTCACGTGTGAATGCAGCAATGTACTGCAAACTGCGAGATGTTGCATATATCACCGACAGGAGACTGGAAGGAGCCGGTGGCATAGAAGTTCAGTACTACTCTCATTTTCATTGCCACTGACAGCGAGGTCCTGGTGCCGATGTCAGGTGCCAGGTATGTCCGCAGACGGTTGCAAACCTCCGTCACCACCTCCTTGCAGAACCTCAGCATATCATAAGCACTGCTCCTCGGCCATCTCAAGATAAGAGTAATGTGCCCAGTAAACCCTGCGTGTGTACGGCCTCCTGCCCCGGCGTCTGGGGCCTCTCCTCTGGGGAGGATCCACATTTGCCCTAAGCTGTCTCTGCTGCCGGTGCCTTTCAAGTCGGAGCAGCAAGACGACGTGGTGTGTCATCACTGCCCCCATCACTTTGCACAGGTCACAGCGAGATAGAGATTTCAAATTTATCCGATATGGCAGCCAATGTGTTCCAGATACTAGTAGTCAATCTGACGAGTTAGCAGCAGTGCGACGCCAACACCCTACTGTCTGCGCGAGTATCAAACACAGCACTAACTGAGACCTCTGAGTCCCGGCTGCAACTCCGTTTAAATAACACCCCGCTTTGTTTCACCGCCTTGTGCAGTACAACTTTTTCAGGCGTCCTGGACGTCAGCCATTAAGTGAGACGGCAAAAGTGAATGTGGCGAGAAGGCGCCAAGGAGGCATTGCACGCATACTGACATCATGATTTCCATGGCGTTAGCCGGTGGTACATTACATTTTAACGCCCTTAAAAAATTACCATCGAATTTCATGTCAGGCGTGAACAACACCGAGCACCACTCCCAGATGCCTAACTCCCTGTTAACACCTAACACCAGCGTTATCAGCAGGCATTAGCAACTGAATTTTGACCCCTCACTGTATAGACTTATGCATGAAAAATAATCACATGATAGGACTGCCAGCATGTGGAACTGGGAGTGGGTGCCTACGAGAGTAGGAGGGAACAAATTATGGAAAAAAAGGTTCACCACGAAAGAAGAAACAAAACAGTTTCAACAGCAGAGTTTAGTGCCACCCTTGAACCATGCTGTTATGCAAACATATTTGTGATTCATACTGTCAAACCATCCAAGGTGATTTCCTTAATGATTGGTAACTCTTCCAAAATCTCAACAGCCATTTTGACATCTGGTATTTTCTAGAGTTCCTCACTGATCAGTCAAGATGGCCAGCAAGATGAAGGAAAGCATATATGCCAAAACATCTGTTTTCACACAATCACACAGCTTAGTGGCCAGTGTCCTATTAGCTGTGTTTGCGGAAGCAAATCTACACCATTCCCGGTTCCCCAACGCCGCTCCCAGTTCCCCAATGCTGGCTCCTGTTCTGCTCCACATGACTACTTCTCTCTGCTCTCTGGTGCTGCTCCAGGGGATGGAATACTTCTCTGGGTAATAACAATCAGAGTTAGTAATACTGAACTCCAATATATATCCACATTCTCCCGCAAAAACAAAGGAAATCACCCCAATGTTTGCCGCAACCTTTTCATATATCAGTGATGGAAAGTTGCTTATACCAACAGCTTAATTCATAAGTCTGTACCCCGCTGAACTTGCTGTGTAACTGTCGCCAAGAAATTCCATGATGCTACATCCATTTTACAGATGATGCCCTTTGCATATGCAAATAGGGGGCCTAACGCCTGTTTGAGGACCTCCTTTGTAAAAGTGGGCTGCTCTGAACACAGCCGGCTCCGGGCCAGCGGTGTTCAGGAAAACAAGTCTACATGTGGCCTAACCAGCCGTCCTGAAAGGAACGCTGCAGATCGCCATCAAAAATGGCGTAAATAATACTCATCTGAATGTCAAGCTGAGAATAGCAAGATTGGTCCTCCCAACCCCAAATTAAAACTGCTGGCCACTGCCGGCACACTCGCTCCTCTCTTGAGTGCCTCCCTCCCACTTTCAATTGTTGCCACACTCCCCACCCCTCCCGCCGATCGCTTCATCTCCCCTCCCCCCGATCGCTTTTCCCAAGACCGACCAGAGGGCCATTGCCGGTGGCACAGCAGCACAAAGTTGAAATGTTTTTGTTAGCAAACCTCCTGGGGAGTCTGAGCAGACATCTGCAGCTGTGATATAAATGGGGCCCAAGGCCCATATTGGTGCCCCGTTCACACTGGCCTACTATTTCTAGGTCAGCATGTCATAGGCCAGCAGCACAATCAGAACTGTTTTTGAGTTGTCACCTTTTTTGAGGCTGTGTAGTTTTTTCAAAGCCATTGGCCAAATTTTGCTGGGTTTCAAAATGAGTGTGTGTGGGAACGGGCAGTCAGGAAAGGTGGTAATGGTAGAGAGACACAGAGAAAATAAACAGAAGCAGAGAATAACAGGGACAACTTCTGAATGTTTTATACTGCAACCTTAGATCGAGTTTCTCTGGTCATTGTAGACTTGGTATGTACTTCTGTAAGTGCGTTTGCAGAAAAAATACAAAAAATTCATCAGGAAGATATATATCACCACAATGAATTCGGAGACCTGTTGAGGGGAGTATTGAAGGCTGTCAAGAGTTATGGGAGCTAGCAGGGAAGTGGAATTGGGGCCACAATCAGATCAGCCATGACCTTATTGAATGACGGAGCAGGCTCGAGGGGCCAAATGGCCTACTCCTGCTCTTATTTCTTATGTTCTTCCAAGCCTAAAGCCCTCTTATTCTGGCTGTCCTTGCTCATTGGGAACTTTATGCGTGCGTACAGTGCTTTGTAACCTGACGAATGCAGTAATGTGCTGCGGCTGAAAGTCCCCTGCTGTTGCCTGGAAGGAGCCGGAGGCATAGAAGGCCATCGCCACAGTCACCTTCACCTCGATGGACAGCACTGTAAGTCTGCCTGTAGGAGCTGGCATATTTCTGTCAGCATTTCTTTTCAGAAGCGCAGCCTTCTAACGCACTGCGTCTCAGAGATGTGGAGGTATGAGCAATGTTCCCTGTAAACCTGTGGGGGGGCTAAGGCCTCCTTCCCATATATCTGTGTCCTTTTCGAATCCGTGGCCTAACATGGCCAAGAACCCTACTTCCAGCTTGAAGCCATCTGCCAATAGCAACCAACATGATATGCTGGCGAACAATATTGCCCCCATTGAAATCTCTCACTAACCTTGTAAGCAAAGTGTCATGGCACATAAAAGCGCCGGTTCGCAACTCACAGCCTCACACAGTGTTTGCCGTGCAACCGTAGCAGTCACTGACAACTGTGATATAAGATCCTCCAGCTTCCGTTTAAAGACGCCACCAATAACGCCTGCTGCAGCCTAGGGCCATCTGTTTTTTTCAGGCGTTTCATGGAGCAGGTGTTAAATGAGGTGTGAAGGCCGAAAGTTCCATTTGGACTGATAGCACAGCCTTGCATGATGATTGACGACATAATCACAGTGAAAACGGAGAGCGGGGCGCTAAGTTTTTGTGCTGGCACAAACCAACAACCGAATCTTCCGGCCGGGCGCTAAATCCTGGACGCCCAGTATCATGCCCAAAAACAGCATTTAACGCCCTGCTGGGACGCTAAACTAGACGCAAATTAGCCGAAAATCCAGCCCCGTGTGCTTGCTTTATTAGGCCAGAGCGAACTGAGCATGCTCATACCAAACCATGTGATAATACATTACACCTTATTATTTGGGACCAGTAAAATACAGGGATCTCTGCAGGGGTATGGTACTGTAAAATCCCATCTTGTGGCACAGGGTCTGCTCCAAAATAGTCCAGTCTCAGAAGCTTTCGTAATTTATTTCCAGAGTGCCCTGACATGATTAGATTCTTGATTTGGAACATAAGAACATAAGAATTAGGAACAGGAGTAGGCCATCTAGCCCCTTGAGCCTGCTCCGCCATTCAACAAGATCATGGCTGATCTGGCCGTGGACTCAGCTCTACTTACCCGCCTGCTCCCCGTAACCCTTAATTCCCTTATTGGTTAAAAATCTATCTATCTGTGATTTTAATACATTCAATGAGCTAGCCTCAACTGCTTCCTTGGGCAGAGGATTCCACAGATTCACAACCCTCTGGGAGAAGAAATTCCTTCTCAACTCGGTTTTAAATTGGCTCCCCCGTATTTTGAGGCTGTGCCCCCTAGTTCTAGTCTCCCAGAACAGTGGAAACAACCTCTCTGCCTCTATCTTGTCTATCCCTTTCATTATTTTAAATGTTTTTATAAGATCACCCCTCATCCTTCTGAACTCCAACGAGTAAAGACCCAGTCTACTCAATCTATCATCATAAGGTAACCCCCTCATCTCCGGAATCAGCCGAGTGAATCGCCTCTGTATCCCCTCCAAAGCTAGTACATCCTTCCTTAAGTAAGGTGACCAAAACTGCATGCAGTACTCCAGATGCGGCCTCACCAATACCCTATACAGTTGCAGCAGGACCTCCCTGCTTTTGTACTCCATCCCTCTCGCAATGAAGGCCAACATTCCATTCGCCTTCCTGATTACCTGCTGCACCTGCAAACTAACTTTTTGGGATTCATGCACAAGGACCAATTGTGAAGCAGTGGAGGCGTGTCCTGCTCAGTTGGAGCTGTGAGCAGTGAGGAGAGCTGCTATCAACTTGAGCTCCTGCCTGGAGAGCCCTGAGACCAGCCCAGGAAAAGAAGGAGGGAAGGGGCTTCACCACCAACTTTTACCCAGAGGGAGAGGAGGAGAACAGAAAACTTTGAACAACTTTACCATTTCTGCAAAGAGTTGGAGAGAGGGGGAAAAACCAACAACAAACCAGTGTGGAAGGAGGGAGATTCTACATCTTCTACAGGTGGGTGTGGGTGCATTTCCCAAACAGACTTTGTTGTATCGGTGGGGGGAGGAAAGAAGACCACTGAGGGCCGGAATATCGCGGGGGGTGTGTGTGTGTGTGGAAGTGTGCGTGGGGGCCGTGCTTACAACTAGGCCCCCCCCACAATTGGAACCCCCCCCACCCCCCACATTTGCCTAGCCTGGGATAGCTGGAGCTACCAGGCTGAAGATTTTTCTCATTTACCCAATTAACATCGTTAGGAGTGTGTGCCTGGTAGCTCTAGCTACCCCAGGTGAAGACATCTTCTCCCCCCACCTGAAGACCAACCCAAAGACTGTGCTTGTGTGTTTTGCCATCTGGGGAGTGCACCCACCCACAGCTGCGAGGGGAGACCTGCCCTCGCAGTTCCCCCCCCCCTTCCCACCCCCCTCTCTCTTTCCCTGTTACTCTGATTCTCCCCTCTCTCTCTGAGGCCTCTTTCTCCCAAATTAATAAAAAAAAAACCAATTAAGACAACTGAGCAGAGGGAGCAAGGCCCCTCCCCAATTGCCAACTAGGGGAGAGGTGCCTCATTAAGAGCTCCTCTGCTCAGTCAAATCAAACGAGGCCAATCAAGACCATTAAGGCCTGTGACTTTGGGGTGGGTGTAGCCCTTAAAGGGACCCCGTGATGGCGACCCCATCCACGCCGGTGGCAGGGCCAGCGAAGACGTATGCGCAGGTGGCAACCGCTTCCACGGCACCTCCTGCGCCACCCGCTGCCCTGCCACCATTCAGATTAATCACCAGAAAACACGGGGTCAAGAGCTACACTCACCCCACAATGAGCATTGAGGAGTGCGTGCGGGCGATGGCTGGGGTAGTCGGCCCCTCGGCCATTGTCGCAGCCTCCAAGATGTCTGGGAAGGCCGTGTTCTTCCTGGGGTCGGAGCGGGCGGTGTCCCTGGCCCTTGAAAAGGGGCTCACGGTGGGCGGGACGTTCCTGCCGGTGGACCCTCTCGAGGCCACCGCGCAGAGGGTCATCCTTTCTAACGTCCCGCCCTTTGTTCCCACTGAGCTCCTCCTCCCTCACCTACACCAACTGGGGGAGGTAAGGTCGGGGATCAACCCCATACCGCTCGGCCTCAGGGAGAGCAGCCTGCGCCACGTGTTCTCCTTCCGCCGCCAGCTCTTTGTCCGGCTGGCGCGGGAGGAGACGACGGAGGGGTCTTTTAATGTGGTGCACGAGGGGACTGCCTACCGCGTCTTCTGGACGTCGGACGGCGTGCGGTGCCATGCCTGCAGAGAGGTGGGGCACGTTCGCAAGAACTGCCCCGCCTCCAAGGCCGCCAAACCACCGAAGGCGGCCAAGGCTGGCGCCGCCGCCACCCCTCCCCCTAGTTGCGTCCGCGTGCCGGGAGCCATAGGTGCGCGGGCAACGTCGGAGGCCTTTGTTTTCAGGGCCTCCAGCGGGGGGGGAGGGAGAGCGTCCGAGCGGAAAGAAGGCGCGGAACAAGGAGAAACATTTAGAGGCGGGTCCCCTCGGTGCGCCAGACAATTTGTTTACCGCGCTCGGCCCAACCCAGTCACCGGCGAGCGCGGGGTGCCCCGAGCCCGTGCCCGGGCCCTTGAATAACACCACAGAGGGGCCCAGGCGCGGGCAAGAAAAGGGAAAGGGTGGGGCGGAGCGGGAGGCCTCGGCAGGCATGGAGGTCTCCCTGCCTCCGCGCACCCCCAGGAACAAAAGGAGGCGCGGCTCCGATGAGGCGGAGGGGGAACAACATCCCTCCGCGGAGGAGTCGGTGCCCGCCGCGTGTCCCGCGTCCCCCACCAGCGCTCCCAAATTGTGCTGCAGGCGCGAGGAGTCTGTCCCCGGGGAGGGTGAGGCAGTCGAGGCTGCCCAGCCGCTGCCTCCTGGGAATGGAGTGGAAGATCTGCCTGTCGTGGGGGGCGTGGGGCCAGCGGAAGAATGCATTGCCGCCGGGCCGGGCGTCCCGGGGACTGAGGCGGGCGGGGCCGAAAAGGCCGAACCTGAGCCCGCCCAGCTATTAATCAACTGCCCCCGGGAGTCGCTCGGCCCGGCGGAAATACAAACTATTAAGAAATTTAATGACACTGTAGATGCTGGGCCGGGGGGTGGCAGCGGGGAGGGGGAGGAACACCCACCCTCGCCTCTTGCTGTGGAGCTGGAGCACTTGGAGAGCCTGGGGATTTCCTATGGCCGGGTCTCTCCTTGTTCCCCGGTTCCTGGGGCGGAGGGGGAACCCCTTCCGCTGTCATTTCCCGACCCAGCACCATTTTTAAAAGAGCCCAGTGGGGACTCCTCTGCCGACGATCCTGGGGGTGGGATCGGGGCAGAGCCAGGGCCGGTTGGAGCGGCCGGTTCATTTGCCGTACCTTGTGCGGTCGATGGGCCGGCTGCTGGCGGCCACCTCCCGGAGGAGGACGGGGACTCGGTGGGGGACGCGGGTGAAGACCTAGAGACCACCGCCAGCGAGGCGGTGGATCTGCTCGCGGCCGCCGCCGAGACTATCCTCATTCCTGCAAAGGAACTCCGGGACTTTTTGGCCCAGAGCCGGGGTTGCTGCAACCAAGCCCGACTGGCCCTGGAAAAATGGTCCGAGCCAGAGCTGATCAAGGGGTCCGTCCGCGCCGCCGTTAAAACCTTGGCCGCGGGCGGGCCCTTGACAAAGGCGCAACACCTTGAGCTGCGCGAGCTCGAGGGACTCCTCGCTGGGCTGCGGAGGGAGCGGAGTTCAACAAAAGACTCCGCTCCCTCCCCCACAATAGGTTAAGGTAGAGGTTGCACTATGCTTTTGCCATGAAGATAACCATAGCCAGCCTCAACATCAACGGCGGCAGAGGGGCACGCCGTAGATTTGACAATTTTTCGCTCCTGCGGGAGGGGAAATATGCGGTGTGCTTCCTGCAAGAAACCCACACCGTTCCGGGAGACGAAGCCACGTGGCTCCTGGAATGGCAAGGAGAGGTCCGCATGAGCCACCTCACCGCCATTTCTAGTGGGGTGGCCATCTTGCTGGGCCCGCATTTTCAGCCGGAGATCTTGGGGGTCGAGGAGCCCGTGCCAGGCCGCTTGCTGCACGTAACGGTTCGCCTGGGGGACGTGCCGCTCCATCTCGTGAACGTGTACGCCCCTCAGCCCGGCCCGCAGCAAACGCGCTTCTTTGAAGAGGTGTCCGCTCTTCTTGGCTCCGTCGACGTCGGCGACTGCATTGTCCTCGGGGGGGATTTTAACTGCACCCTCGAGGCGAGGGACCGCTCCGGTGCCCCACAGTGCATGACGGCGATGGAGAAGTTGAGGGACCTGGTCGGGTCCTTCGACTTGGTGGACGTCTGGCGAAATCTCCACCCCGACTCCAGCGCCTTTACTTGGGTGAGGCCTGGAGTAGGATGGTCTAGAGTCGACCGCCTTTACGTGTCTCGGGCGTACGTTTCCTGCGTCCCGGCGGCCTCCATGCGGCCGGTGCCGTGTTCGGACCACCACCTGGTGTGGGCGGAGCTCGCTTCGCTCCGCGCGAGGACGGGGTCCGCGTACTGGCACTTTAACAACCGGCTGCTGGAGGACGTGCGGTTCCAGGACTCGTTCCGTCGATTCTGGTCCGACTGGAGAAGGAAGCAGGGGGGCTTCCCCTCCTTGAGGCTATGGTGGGACGTGGGCAAGGCTCACGTCCGCGTCTTCTGTCAAGAGTACGCGAGGGGGTCGACCAAGAGGCGGGCGGCCAGAGTCGGGCGCCTAGAAAAAGAGGTGCTCGACCTGGAAGCCCGTCTCGGTCAAGTCGTCCAGGACCCGGCCCTGCGGACGGTGTACGAAGCGAAGAAGGCCGCGCTGAAGGACCTGCAGCTCGTCGGGTCCCGAGGCGCGTTCGTGAGGTCGCGGATCCGGTTCCTGCGGGATCTGGACCGCGGCTCCCCCTTCTTCTATTCGCTGGAAAAAAGGCAGAGTGTCCGTAAGCAGCTCTTGACGCTGCTGGCCGACGACGGCTCTCTCGTCTCGGATCCGGAGGGCGTCAACAACAGGGCCCGTGAATATTACGGGGCTCTGTTCTCTCCGGATCCGTCCAGCGAGGAAGCGCGTAGAGTTTTGTGGGAGGACCTGCCGAAGGTCAGCCCGGAGGGCGCCGAAAATCTGGAAGCTCTGCTAAGCCTGGCGGAGCTGACCGGTGCCCTCGCCCGGCTCTCGAGGGGAAAATCCCCGGGGCTGGACGGGCTGACCGTGGAGTTCTACAGGGCGTTCTGGGACGTCCTGGGGAGCGACTACGCGCGGGTCCTGGGGGAAAGTCTGGCGACCGGGGAGATGCCCCTCTCTTGGCGCAGGGCAAAATCTTCGCCAGGGCGATGTCTGCTCGCCTTGGTGCCGTGCTAGACCACATGATCCACCCCGACCAGTCCTACACGGTCCCGGGCCGGACAATCCACGATAACATCCATCTGGTCCGGGACCTCATCCATTGTTCCCAGGAGGCTGGTCTGTCGGTCGCCTTCCTATCCCTCGACCAAGAGAAGGCGTTCGACAGGGTGGATCACGACTATCTGCTCGGAACTCTGCGCGCTTTCGGGTTCGGGACGCATTTCGTCGCCTGGATCCGACTTTTGTACGCCGCCGCGGAGTGTCTGATTAAGGTTAACGGGTCCTTGACGGCGCCCCTTCGCTTTAGGAGAGGAGTGCGCCAGGGATGCCCCATGTCCGGCCAGTTATACGCCGTTTGCGTGGAGCCTTTCCTGCGCCTCTTGCGGACGAGGTTGACGGGACTGGCTCTGCAAGGGCCGGGCGTGGAGGTCGTCCTCTCGGCTTACGCCGATGACGTGCTCCTCACGGTAGAGGATCCCGCTGACCTGCGGAGGATGCGTGAGTGCCAGGAGATTTACTCGGCCGCATCCTCCGCCAGGATCAACTGGGAGAAATGTTCTGGACTCCTGGTGGGTCAGTGGCGGGTGGACTCCCTGCCGGAGGAGCTCAGGCCTTTTGCCTGGAGCACGACCCATCTCCTCTATCTGGGAGTCTACCTTAGCCCCGACGAGGGAGCCTGGCCGGCGAACTGGCAGGAGCTGGAGGCCAAGGTCGCCGCTCGCCTAGGGCGCTGGACAGGACTGCTCCGAGTGCTGTCCTACAGGGGTCGAGCGCTAGTCATAAACCAGCTGGTGGCCGCAATGTTGTGGTACCGGCTGGTCACTTTGACCCCTCCCCCTGCGTTTGTCGCCAAGATACAGAAGAAGCTGGTGGACTTCTTCTGGAACAACAGGAAGCACTGGGTCTCTGCTGCGGTCTTGAGTCTCCCGCTTGAGGAGGGCGGTCAGTCGTTGGTGTGCGTCAGCGTCCAGCTCGCGACTTTCCGTCTTCAGACCCTGCAGAGATACCTTTACGTCGAGCCCCCTCCTAGGTGGTGCGCTCTGGCGAGGTATTTCTTCCGCCAGCAGCTCGACCTCAATTATGACACGCAGCTCCTGTTTGTGAACATGGGGGGTGCCAGGACCGCCCTCCGGGAGCTGCCTGTCTTTTACAAGGAACTCATCAGGGTCTGGAACAAAGTCTCCACCAAGCGCAGCTCTCCGCCGGCTGGAGTGGCGGCCGTCCTGCAGGAACCGCTGCTCGGGAATCCGTACCTCCACGGCCGAGGTTTTATGTGGCGGTCGGAAGAGAGGGCTGTGGCTGGTGAGGTGACCAGGGTCAGGGACCTGCTCGATGGCGGAGGAGCGGGCTGGATGGTGCCAGACACGCTGGCGTGGCGCCTAAATTCTTCCAACGTGCGCCACGCGACCGATGCCATCGAGTCGCTAAAAACAGCTCTGGGCCCTGACTCCGTTAGGTGCATCGAGGAGGCTCAAGCACGTGGGGAGATCCCGTCCGAACTGACCCCCGTCCGGACGGAATTCCTCATCGGCGCCAAACCCCGGAACCTCCCTCGGGGGCCGGCGCCTCACAACTTGAGCCGCCTCGGGGAAATCCCCTCCGTGCCTTTCAGTTCCGCGCGGAGGGGTTTCCTGTACGGGCTGCTCCTGCACACCCTCAACTTTGCCATCCTCGCCGGCCGTCCGGACACGCCATGGCGTACCATCTTGCCGTCCGGAGGAGGCGGGGGTCCCCGATAGAGGGCACTCTACGCAGGGGTCCTCCCACTATTCATCGGGGACTTGGCCTGGAGGGTGGTGCACGGAGCAGTGCCGTGCAACAAATTTTTAAGCCGGTTCACGGACTCCCAGGCCGCCTGCAATTTCTGCGGTCTGGAAGAGTCCGTGTTCCATGTTTTTATGGAGTGCACAAGGTTGCAGCCCCTGTTCCATTATTTGAAGGGGCTGCTCCTGAAATTCTGGCTGCACTTCAGTCCCACTCTCCTGATCTTTGGGCACCCTGTGCGGAGGGGAGCGGGTAGGTCCGAGGGCCTCCTCGTAGGACTGCTCCTGGGCACGGCCAAGGGTGCCATCAGCCGGTCCAGGCAGCGGGCGGTCGAGGGGGTCGTTCAACCTGACTGCCTGCCTCTCTTCCGCTCTTACATCCGGTCCAGGGTGTCCTTGGAAATGGAGCACGCGGTGTCCACTGGTACGCTCGCGGCCTTCCGCGAGAGGTGGGCACCGGAGGGACTGGAGTGCATCATCACGCCCGGCAACCAAATTTTAATTTGATTTTACGTTTTTAAGTTTAATTTGTTTTAATTGCTGGTGCTTTTAGTGTCCCCCTTCCCTTTTATAGGGGGCACTGGGGAAAATTGTGATTTTAGTGCCCAAAAAAAAAACCAAAAAAGAAAAACACAAAAAAAAACCAAAAAAAGGGGGGAAAAAAAAAAGGGCCTTGTAAATGTCTGGAGTGTCACCCAGGTCGGGTGGCACCGTTTAATGTTTTTATGTTTTGCAGGTGAACTCCAAAAAGAGTTTCATGCACAAGGGCCACGGCAACCAAATTTTAATTTGATTTTATGTTTTAAGTTAATTTGTTTTAATTGCCGGTGCTTTTAGTGTCCCCCTCCCCTTTATAGGGGGCACTTGGAGAAAAAATATGTTTTTGTGTCCAAAAAAAAACCCCCAAAAAACCACACAAAAAAAAATAAAAGGGCCTGTAAATGTTTGGTGTTTCCCCCAGATCGGGGGGGGGGGGCACGGTTTAATGTTTTTCGTTTACTCCCAAAAAGAGTTTCATGCACAAGGGCCAATGGTGGAGCAGTGGAGGCGTGTCCTGCTCAGTTGGCTGAGTGAGCAGTGAGAGAAGGAGCTACCAACTTTGCTCCTGCCTTGGAAGGCCTTGAGAGCCCTGAGAACAGCCCAGGAAGAGAAGGAGGGAAGGGGCTTTCTACAATTCTAATCCATCTAGAGGGAGCGGAGGAGAGCTGCAAATTCAACCACCTTATTACTGCTACACGGAGTTGGAGAGAGAGGAAAAAGAACACCATCCAGTGTGGAAGGAGGGAGAAACTTCAACAACCAAAGGTGGGTGTGTTTTGGTGCATTCCCCCTAAAAGACTTTGTTGTATTGGTGGGGGGAGGAAAGAAGACCACTCGAGGGCCGGAACATCGCGGGGTGTGTGTGTGTGTGGAAGTGTGTGTGGGGGCCTTGCCTACAGCTAGGCCCCACACAGCACTGAAGCACCCCTCCCCCATTGCCTAGCCTGGGATAGCTGGAGCTACCAGGCTGAAGAATATTTAAGTACCCTAATTAAACATCGTTGGGAGTGTGTGCCTGGGTGGCTCCAGCTACCCCAGGTGAAGACATCTTCTCCCCCCACCCGAAGACCACCCGCAAAGACTGTGTTTCTTTTTTTTTCCATCATCTGGGGAGTGCACCCCAAGAAAAACACCCACCCATTGCTGTGAGGGGAGACCTGCCCTCGCAGCATCCCTCTTTCCCACACCCCCTGTCTCTATCTCTCTCTCTCTGTCTCTCCCCTCTCTCTCTGAGAGCCCTTCCTCCTAATTTTAAAAAACAATTAAAACAACTGAGCAGAGGGAGCAAGGCCCCTCCCCAATTGTCAACTAGGGGAGAGGTGTGCCTCGTTAAGAGCTCCTCTGCTCAGTCTTATTAAACGAGGCCAATTAAGACCATTAAGGCCTGTGACTTTGGGGTGGGTGTAGCCCTTAAAGGGACCCTGTGATGGCGACCCCATCCACGCCGGTGGCAGGGCCAGCAAGGACATATGCGCAGGTGGCATCCACATCCACGGCACGTCCTGCGCCACCTGCTGCCCTGCCACCTTTCAGACTTATCACCAAGAAACACGGGGTCAAGATCTACACTCACCCCACAATGAGCATCGAGGAGTGCGTGCGGGCGATGGCTGGGGTAGTCGGCCCCTCGGCCATTGTCGCAGCCTCCAAGATGTCTGGGAAGGCCGTGTTCTTCCTGGGGTCGGAGCGGGCTGTGTCCCTGGCCCTTGAAAAGGGGCTCACGGTGGGCGGGACGTTCCTGCCGGTGGACCCTCTCGAGGCCACCGCGCAGAGGGTCATCATTTCAAACGTCCCGCCCTTTATTCCCGCTGAGCTCCTCCTCCCTCACCTACACCAACTGGGGGAGGTAAGGTCGGGGATCAACCCCATACCGCTCGGCCTCAGGGAGAACAGCCTGCGCCACGTGTTCTCCTTCCGCCGCCAGCTCTTTGTCCGGCTGGCGCGGGAAGAGACGACGGAGGGGTCTTTTAATGTGGTGCACGAGGGGACTGCCTACCGCGTCTTCTGGACGTCGGACGGCGTGCGATGCCATGCCTGCAGGGAGATGGGGCACGTTCGCAAGAACTGCCCCGCCTCCAAGGCCGCCAAACCACCGAAGGCGGCCAAGGCTGGCGCCGCCGCCACCCCTCCCCCTAGTAGCGTCCTCGTGCCGGGAGCCGTAGTTGCGCGGGCATCTCCGGGGGCCTTTGCTTTCACGGCCTCTGGCGGGGGGGAGGGAGAGCGTCCGATCGGAAGGAAGGCGCGGAGGAAGGCGGAACATCTCGAGGCGGGTCCCCTCGGTGCGCCAGACAGCTTGAACACCGCGCTCAGCCCAACCCAGTCATCGGCGAGCGCGAGGTGCCCTGAGCCCGTGCCCGAGCCCTTGACCAATACCGCAGAGGGGCTTGGGCGCGGGCAAATAAGAAAAAGGGGGGGGGGAAGCGGGAGGCCTCGGCAGACATGGAGGTCTCCCTGCCTCTGCGCACCCCCAGGAACAAAAGGAGGCGCCGCTCCAATGAGGTGGAGGGGGAACAACATCCCTCCGCGGAGGAGTCGGTGCCCGCCGCGTGTCCCGCGTCCCCCACCAGCGCCCCCAAGCTGCGCTGTAGGCGAGAAGAGTCTGTCCCCGAGGAGGGTGGGACAGTCGAGGCTGCCCAGCCTCTGCCTCCCGGGGATGGCGTGGAAGATCTGCCCGTCGTGGGGGGCGTGGGGCCAGTGGAGGAATGCGTAGCCGCCGGGTCGAGCGTCCCGGGGACTGAGGCGGGCGGGGCCGAAAAGGCCGCATCTGAGCCCGCCCAGCCAATAACCAACTTCCCCCGGGACTTGCTCGACCCAGCAGAAATACACAGTATTAACAATTTTAATGAATCTGTACACGCTGGGCCGGGGGGTGGCGGCGGGGAAGGGGAAGAACAACAACCCTCGCCCCCTACTTTGGAGCTGCGGTACTTGGTGGACCTGGAACATTACTTTGACCAGGTCTCTCCGTATTCTCCGGTTCCTGGGGCGGAGGAGGAACCCCTTCCGCTGTCGCTTCCCGACCCAGCACCAATTTTAAAAGAGCCCAGTGGGGACTCCTCTGCTGACGATCCTGGGGGTGGGATCGGGGCAGAGCCAGGGCCGGATGGAGCGGCCGGGCCGTTTGCCGTACCTCGTGCGGTCGATGGGCCGGCTGCTGGCGGCGACCTCCCGGAGGAGGACGGGGACTCGGTGGAGGACGCGGGTGAAGATCTCGAGTCCATCGCCAGTGAGGCGGTGGATCTCCTCGTGCCCGCCACTGAGTCCCCCCTCATTCCCGTAGAGGAACTCCGGGACTTTTTGGTCCAGAACCAGGGTCGCCGCAACCGAGCCCGTCTGGCCCTGGAAAGATGGTCCGAGCCGGGGCTGCTCATCGCATCCGTCCGCGCCGCCTCTAAAAACATGGCCGCGGGCGGGCCCTTATCAAAGGCGCAAGGCCTTGAGCTGTGCCGGCTCAAAAGGTTCCTCACTGGGCTGCTGAAGGAGTGGAGGTCAACAAACGACTCCACTCCCCCCCCCCACAATAGGTTAGGTAGAGGTTGCACTATGCTCTAGTCATGAAGATAACCATAGCCAGCCTCAACATCAACGGCGGCAGAGAGGCACACCGTAGATTTAACAATTTTTCGCTCCTGCGGGAGGGGAACTATGCGGTGTGTTTCCTGCAAGAAACCCACACCGTTCCGGGAGACGAAGCCACGTGGCTCCTGGAATGGCAAGGAGAGGTCCGCATGAGCCACCTCATCGCCACTTCTAGTGGGGTGGCCATCTTGCTGGCCCCGCATTTTCAGCCGGAGATCTTGGGGGTCGAGGAGCCCATGCCAGGCCGCTTGCTGCATGTAACGGTTCGCCTGGGGGACGTGCCGCTCCATCTCGTGAACGTGTACGCCCCTCAGCCCGGCCCGCAGCAAACGCGCTTCTTCGAAGAGGTGTCCGCTCTTCTTGGCTCCGTCGACGTCGGCGACTGCATTGTCCTCGGGGGGGATTTTAACTGCACCCTCGAGGCGAGGGACCGCTCCGGTGTCCCGCAGAGCATGACGGCGATGGGAAAGTTGAGGGACCTGGTCGGGTCCTTCGACTTGGTGGACGTCTGGCGAAATCTCCACCCCGACTCCAGCGCCTTTACTTGGGTGAGGCCTGGAGTAGGATGGTCCAGAGTCGACCGCCTTTACGTGTCTCGGGCGTACGTTTCCTGTGTCCCGGCGGCCTCCATGCGGCCGGTGCCGTGTTCGGACCACCACCTGGTGTGGGCGGAGCTCGCTTCGCTCCACGCGAGGACGGGGTCCGCGTACTGGCATTTTAACAACCGGCTGCTGGAGGACGTGCGGTTCCAGGACTCGTTCCGTCGTTTCTGGGCCGACTGGAGAAGGAAGCAGGGGGGCTTCCCCTCCTTGAGGCTATGGTGGGACGTGGGCAAGGCTCACGTCCGCGTCTTCTGTCAAGTGTACGCGAGGGGGTCGACCAAGAGGCGGGCGGCCAGGGTCGGGTGCCTAGAAAAAGAGGTGCTCGACCTGGAAGCCCGTCTCGGTCAAGTCGTCGGGGACCCGGCCCTGCGGACGGTGTACGAAGCGAAGAAGGCCGCGCTGAAGGACCTGCAGCTCGTCGGGTCCCGAGGCGCGTTCGTGAGGTCGCGGATCCGGTTCCTGCGGGATCTGGACCGCGGCTCCCCCTTCTTCTACTTGCTGGAAAAAAGACAGGGTGTCCGTAAGCAGCTCTTGACGCTGCTGGCCGACGACGGCTCTCTCGTCTCGGATTCGGAGGGCATCAACAACAGGGCCCGTGAATATTATGGGGCCCTGTTCTCTCCGGAGCCGACCAGCGAGGAAGCGCGTAGAGTTTTATGGGAGGACCTGCCGAAGGTCAGCCCGGAGGGCGCCGAAAATCTGGAAGCTCCGCTAAGCCTGGCGGAGCTGACCGGTGCCCTCGACCGGCTCTCGAGGGGAAAATCCCCGGGGCTGGACGGGCTGACCGTGGAGTTCCACAGGGCGTTCTGGGACGTCCTGGGGGGCGACTACGCGCGGGTCCTGGGGGAAAGTCTGGCGACCGGGGAGATGCCCCTCTCTTGGCGCAGGGCAGTCATCATCCTGCTGCCTAAGAAGGGCGATCTCCGCCTCCTTAAGAACTGGCGCCCGGTCTCCCTCCTCAGCACGGACTACAAAATCTTCGCCAGGGCGATGTCTGCTCGCCTTGGCGCCGTGCTGGACCACATGATCCACCCCGACCAGTCCTCCACGGTCCCGGGCCGGACAATCCACGACAACATCCATCTGGTCCGGGACCTCATCCGTCATTCCCAGGAGGCTGGTCTGTCAGTCACCTTCCTATCTCTCGACCAAGAGAAGGCGTTCGACAGGGTGGATCACGACTATCTGCTCGGAACTCTGCGCGCTTTCGGGTTCGGGACGCATTTCGTCGCCCGGATCTGACTTTTGTACACCTCGCCGCGGAGTGTCTGATTAAGGTTAACGGCGCCCCTTCGCTTTGGGAGAGGGGTGCGCCAGGGATGCCCCATGTCCGGCCAGTTATACGCCGTCTGCGTGGAGCCTTTCCTGCGCCTCCTGTGGACGAGGTTGACGGGACTGGCTCTGCAAGGGCCGGGCGTGGAGGTCGTCCTCTCGGCTTACGCCGATGACGTGCTCCTCGCGGTAGAGGATCCCGCTGACCTGCGGAGGATGCGTGAGTGCCAGGTGATTTACTCGGCCGCGTCCTCCGCCAGGATCAACTGGGAGAAATGTTCCAGACTCCTGGTGGGTCAGTGGCGGGTGGACTCCCTGCCGGAGGAGCTCAGGCCTTTTGCCTGGAGCACGACCCATCTCCTCTATCTGGGAGTCTACCTTAGCCCCGACGGGGAAGCCTGGCCGGCGAACTCGGAGGAGCTGGAGGCCAAGGTCGCCGCTCGCCTAGGGCGCTGGACAGGATTGCTCCGAGTGCTGTCCTACAGTGGTCGAGCGCTAGTCATAAACCAGCTGGTGACCGCCATGTTGTGGTACTGGCTGGTCACTTTGACCCCTCCCCCTGCGTTTGTCGCCAAGATACAGAAGAAGCTGGTGGACTTCTTCTGGAACAACAGGAAGCACTGGGTCTCTGCGGCGGTCTTGAGTCTCCCGCTTGAGGAGGGCGGTCAGTCATTGGTGTGCGTCAGCGCCCAGCTCGTGACTTTCCGTCTTCAGACCCTGCAGAGATACCTTTACGTCGGGCCCCCTCCTAGGTGGTGTGCTCTGGTGACGTATTTCTTCCGCCAGCAGCGCGACCTCAATTACGAACTTGGGGGGTGTCAGGACTGCCCTCCAGGAGCTGCCTGTCTTTTACAAGGAACTCATCAGGGTCTGGAACAAAATCTCCACCAAGCGCAGCTCTCCACCGGCTGGAGTGGCGGCCGTCCTGCAGGAGCCGCTGCTCGGGAATCCGTACCTCCACGACCAAGATTTTAGGTGGCGGTCGGACGAGAGGGCTGTGGCTGGTGAGGTGACCAGGGTCAGGGACCTGCTCGATGGCGGAGGAGCGGGCTGGATGGCGCCAGACATGCTGGCGCGGCGCCTAAATTCTGCCAACGTCCGCCACGCGGCCGATGCCATCGAGTCGCTAAAAAGAGCTCTGGGCCCCGACACCGTTAGTTGCATCAAGGAGGCTCAAGCACGTGGGGAGATCCCGTCCGAACTGACCCCCGTCCGGACGGAATTCCTCATCGGCGCCAAACCCCGGAACCTCCCTCGGTGGCCGGCGCCTCACAACTTGAGCCGCCTCGGGGAAATCCCCTCCGTGCCTTTCAGTTCCGCGCGGATAGGTTTCCTGTACGGGCTGCTCCTGCACACTCTCAACTTTGCCATCCTCGCCTGCCGTCCGGATATGCCATGGCGTACCATCTTGCCGTCCGGAGGAGGCGGGGGTCCCCGATGGAGGGCACGCTACGCAGGGGTCCTCCCACTATTTGTCGGGGACTTGGCCTGGAGTGTGGTGCACGGAGCAGTGTCGTGCAATAAATTTTTAAGCCGGTTCACGGGCTCCCAGGCCGCCTGCAATTTCTGCGGTCTGGAAGAGTCCGTGTTCCATGTTTTTATTGAGTGCACGAGATTGCAGCCCCTGTTCTGTTATTTAAAGGGGCTGCTCCTGAAATTCTGGCTGCACTTCAGTCCCACACTCCTGATCTTCGGGCACCCTGTGCGGAGGGGAGCGGGTAGGTCCGAGGGCCTCCTCGTAGGACTGCTCCTGGGCACGGCCAAGGGGGCCATCCGCCGGTCCAGGCAGCGGACGGTCGAGGGGGTCGTTCAGCCAGACTGCCTGCCTCTCTTCCGCGCGTACATCCGGTCCAGCGTGTCCTTGGAGATGGAGCACGCGGTGTCCACCGGTACGCTCGCGACCTTCCGCGAGAGGTGGGCACCGGAGGGATTGGAGTGCATCATCACGCCCGGCAACCAAATTTTAATTTGATTTTATGTTTTTTAAGTTAATTTGTTTTAATTGCCAGTGCTTTTAGTGTCCCCCTCCCCTTTTATAGGGGGCACTTGGAAAAAAAAATTTGATTCTGTGCCCAAAAAAAAAGACCAAAAAAAAAAAAAAAAGGGCCTTGTAAATGTTGGTGTTTCCCCCAGATCGGGAGGCACGGTTTAATGTTTTTTGTTTGCTCCTAAAAGAGTTTCATGCACAAGGACCCCCAGGTCCCTCTGCACCGCAGCATGTTGTAATTTCTCCCCATTCAAATAATATTCCTTTTTACTGTTTTTTTCCAAGGTGGATGACCTCACATTTTTCGACATTGTATTCCATCTGCCAAATCTTAGCCCATTCGCTTAACCTATCTAATTCGCTTAACCTATCTAAATCGCTTTGCAGCCTCTCTGTGTCCTCTACACAACCCGCTTTCCCACTAATCTTTGTGTCATCTGCAAATGTTGTTACACTACACTCTGTCCCCTCTTCCAGGTCATCTATGTATATTGTAAACAGTTGTGGTCCCAGCACTGATCCCTGTGGCACACCACTAACCACTGATTTCCAACCCAAAAAGGACCCATTTATCCCGACTTTCTGCTTTCTGTTAGCCAGCCAATTCTCTATCCATGCTAATACATTTCCTCTGACTCCACGTACCTTTATCTTCTGCAGTAACCTTTTGTGTGGCACCTTATTGAATGCCTTTTGGAAATCTAAATACACCACATCCATCGGTACACCTCTATCCACTATGCTCGTGATATCCTCAAAGAATTCCAGTAAATTAGTTAAACATGATTTCCCCTTCAACTAATTTACTGGAATTGGAGCTCTATAAGAATGACTAATAATCAGTCTGTGGTCATGAGCCTGATCCATTTCATCCAGGTAGTTTCAGATGTACTGAATGTAACACAATCCCATCTTTCTAAGGGAGTTAGGTTCTCATTAATAAATATAGCCACTCCTTCATCTTTCTGAATCCCTTGCAACCCATTGAACTGAATCTCTGAACCTACCCTGTTTAGAGTGAATGAAAGAAAAAGGGAGAGTCTGTAAAAACACACACTAGCTAGAACTACACTCCCCAGCATGCTGCGTCCCCGTCACATTACACCATTTCCTCAGGCAGGGTGGGGTCAGTTGCAGCTGTACGAGTTGGAAAGTATGAGCTCACATTTCTAGTGGTTTTTAACTTGAGTTGTGCTTTTACAGACTTGGGAGAACTCTTTGCTGAGCTAGGTTACGAGACATTCTTTTACTGTAAGTATGTTTGATACGTTTTAAAACATAACGGGGGAAGGGAAAAGGCAGAGCAAGGTTTGTCTTTTCTGCTCCGTTTAACAGAATAGATGCAAAAATGTCTAGATTAGAATTTGGTTGTATATTTGAATTAAACAATACAAAATGGTAACCCAGAAGAAACTCTGAAGTGACATATTTTCTAGTTAACTTTTCTACAAACTTTCCTTTTGTGGTTACTTCACTGACATGTTTTTGCTCTGTTTGTTTTGACTAGACTAGAAAAATGGCATCGAAAGGGAAGGTAGGTCAAATATTTGCAACAAATTGAATGAAAAAGCTGCTTTGTTTATACACGTGATTAAATTGCAGCTTGATTAACTTTTTAAATTTGCTTTTAATGTGGAAAACTTAAATTGTTATTTTTAGTTTCAGTAACGTCAGACTGAATACTTACAGTCATGTGAGACAGAAAAGAGTCAGACCCACATTTTCCAGTTAATACTATGGCAGGGTGAATTGCTGCAGATTGCTTTTTATAAAATGGGTGGAAATGTTGAACTGATTCCAAATATTTGAAAAAGGCCATACAAAACTTGAATCCAGGCACACTGGGACTGCTAGACTGGATTTTGCTGTGCCTCATTTCTCCTCTTTACCCTGTACCCCCACCCAAAAAAAGGTATTGACTTATCAGGGTATGATTCCATGGTGTCGGTAATCCCAGTTACCTGACCCAAGTGGGTGTAATGTGAGCCTTGCAAGTGAGTGTCAGCAGGCTATTTGACAGGCGGAGGGGGCACAATTGAGGCCAATCCTGCCCTAATCTGATTCCAGATGTGCATTTCAGCTGTTTCTCTTCCTCCCCCAACCCTTCCCTAACCCAGTGATACTAAGGCTAATTATAACATCAAATTGCGATCCCAGCTGAGATACCTGTGGATTGAACCTGAGACTTTGATCCTTTGGCTCAGATACTTACTCGATAAATGTGCTGAGACTTTTTGGGGGAGGGGAGGGTGTGGCGATGGGAGCCGTAATATCTCTGACTGATGCTTGTTGCCATTTTTGTTCAGATGTGAGGGCAGTGTGGTTTGTGGTGTTTTTTTTCTCCACGTAGTGCCAGCGCTGCTCTGACTGCACTGTCCTCAAGGCCAAAAAGGACAAAGCTCATGATTAGAGTGTGGCAGCTGTGAACTACATCAACTAGTAGTCTGGTGTCTTAGCAGATTGGATGACCGAGTGAATTCCTTCCCACACACTGAGCAGGTGAATGACCTCTCCCTAGTCTGAACTTGCTGGTGTTTTAGCAGATTGGATGACCGAGTGAATTCCTTCCCACACTCCAAGCAGGTGAATGGTCAAATCCAAGTGTGACATCCCTACAGAATCATGTTTATTCTGATAGTTGGCTGATGTTAATAACCCTTCAAGTAGGCTGGAGTTTAATATTTTGATATTTCAAATAACAGTGTGTTGATATTTGATGTCTCCAAGATAAGAGGAGACTAATTGATGTCCTGTTACTAACTGCTCCATTTTTGACCGGGGCCCAGGAGAGACAAAGGCCCAGGGGCAGCATGGGCCAGCCCACACTGGATCAAAACCTAGCTGTCAAGCCCGTGTGGTGGTTGGTGTGCAACGACCACCCCACGTTAAAAGAATCCACGCGCAGGCATTTTCCACCCTTCAATATGTAATTCATGCTCTAGAATGTCAGGCCCCTCATTGAAACACTTGTGAACTCATCCTTTTTTGGTGTGGAAGCGGGTCATCCTCGATACGTGGGACTGCCTAATACAGGTGCAGCGCCCCGAATCCGGAACCCTCGGGACCGAGTCTGTTACCGGATTTTGCATTTTGCCGGATTTTGGAACGTCTTTCTGACGTCACGAATCCGGAAACACCCGAGCCCAGGTTCGGGTATTTCCGGATTTCGGAACCTCAGCAAGGGGGTATTCACCGGGCGATGAGGTCGTTGGCCGGGGCCCCGCTGCCGAGGAGGGACTCTGGTGGGGCTCGGGTGGTGGCGAGGCCCGAGACCGGCGGGTCCGGATTCCGGAACATTTTACGGATTCCGGACAACCCTGCCACCAATTGGTACGAATTTTGGACGCTCAACCTGTACTATACTAGTAGCCTGGCTATTGTCACCAAACTTCACTGCTGTTGAATTTAGTCTGACAAAGCAGGAATTTGTGAGAAATCAACAGTGAGTGTCAGATAGGTTAGAACTAGAATGCTGCTCGATATAATTGTTGCTTTATTGGGATTGTGAATAAAACTACACATACTCTAAGTCTATCATTTCTCAGACAAACATTGATCTTAAACACTAGTTTATCATGCTTTTTGTTTAATCTTTGTATGCATTATGCATGTTTAAAATAAAGGTTGCCTTTAATTAGGCTTGCTCCTTTTCAGTACAGTATCAGGTACTTAGTTGAGTGGAACATTTGCACAACAAAGGGATTTTTATTACATCTGGGGCATCTGATTTCAAATACATTTTATTTCCCCCAAACAACGTTCTCATATGCCAGCTTGTGTTACTTTTCATGGAACGTTTCAACTTTATTTGAAACGTTGTTGCATTCTGGTGCTTTTAAGTGAGTAGCTGATAGATGAAAGAGAAACTGGCTTTGGATTTTTCTCTTGCTGTGTCCAGTGTTGTGGCTTGGAATTTTTTTTTAATTATAGGAATTTTTTATAGTGTGCATAATTTTTTAAAGTTTTCTTGAGTATAATGTCCCCTCTCCTTTTTACAATTGGCAGTGGCTAGGCATAATACTTTAGCTAATGACTTTGCACCTATAGGTGACCTCAGCAGTACAGAGACACTGCTCCGTGACAACTGATAGTGCGAGACATTTACGTGGAACACAATCTACCATTGACCAAACTAGCAGTAAATCTGCTGCCACCATCCTGGAGAGAAATCCATTTGTTTCTGTATTTTCCCAGATTTTGCTATCTTGTGAAGGGATTGACTGCTGCTGATGTGTGGTTCCACAAGCGGCAATTTTAGCCTTGTGGGAAGTGTAGCCGTACCCAACCCCTGCAATTTTTAACTCCTAGTTTGTCGGGAGCAAAGTGATTGCCTGCTACAAGAATGTGGGGGCCTCCTAAATATTGAAATGTTAGGACCCTATGATTTAATTTGGACCCTGACGTAATTTTAATGCTGAAATGTGTGATTAGCACATAATATCTAAGCTGCCAGCAGGAGTGCTCCTACTTGTGCCTTCCATGGCCCGGGAATACCTCCTTTCTTACTTTATCAGGGACTGCTTCCATGGGTCCCTGATGGCGTCTGGCTCCTGCCCCAATTCCCACTCCCACCTGCCGGCATTGGCCTCATTTCTGCTGGCTTCAGTGGAGCTAAAATGGTATGGGCCTCATGCTGAATCCTCCATGGGGATTCCCACGCTCTATCCACCTCGCCTGCCCCAAACGGGGTTTAGATTTTTGTCATTGCTCTTCTATGAAGCACCTTGAGACATTTTTCTATGTTAAAGGAGCTAGATAACTGCAAGTTGGTGCTGGCAGCCCTCCAGTATTTCTTCAAAGGACCCATCCATAAAAAGCCAATGTTTGTGGCCTGTTCAACTGTGGAGTGCATTGCAGCCAAGCCCAATCCTCCACAGTGCAGACCCTTTCCAGCAAATGTCACTGGACAACGGTCAGGAGCAGGAACCTTGGTCTGATATTGTTTGTCTTTCCTAGCCATGAGTGCTGACACCAATTGTACTGCCTACAGTACCATCCTTGGCTGAGATAACCATACTCCGCACATATCCGAATGTGAAGGTGAAAAAAACTTGTGACCTGCAGAGCTCGCTATTATGGGAAGGCGGTATTATTAAATAATAATTTCACGGCACCTCCAAGTGAATGTTACACTAATGGTACACGACTTTGTTTTCAGGCCAGTCATTCCATTTTCCAATTCTGTTTTGTTTAATAATACCCATACTCCTTATTCCATTGAATTTAAATATTAAATATAAATTGTACCATTGTAATGCAAATATCCCATGCACCTACAATTAAGAAAAAAACATCAAATTGCCAATAACAATGAGTGGGCCTCACTCTTCACTTGTATATAAAGTGTATATCACGGCTGAGCATAATCCTGTTCTCAACTGGGCTCCACATGAGCACTTTCTCGCAATGGTCACTGGATAGTGATCGGGAGAAGGATTGCTGGCTCCAAACCCCTTCCTAAAACAGCTGATTGTAATGCCCCAACTCAACACTGGTTGAGACTGGAACCTGCACAGGCCGGGGGTTAAAATGCAGTCGGGGCCCCGATTTTTGTCATCTGATCTGTCTGCGTCAAGCCAGATCCCGCTGCCTTCCGCTGCTTACTAAAAACAGCATGTTCAAGTTACAGCCTGGAGGAACGCAGCGGGATTGGAAGGGGTAAGTCACTGCTCCTATTTTTAACTGCCTATCCGCCTCTGTCCTCTGGGCGAGCAGGGCTAAAATCAAGCCCAATATGTTAAATATTTCTATCTTGTAATGTGTCACATAGTGCCATCATCTTCAATTGGTAGAACAATTGAAATAGACTTTGAAGTAAGACTTTTTGGTGAGTTGAAAAGCAAAGCATTTAAAAGCAATATTGGTGTGCTTACAATCTCGTGTAGATTTTCCTCTCCTTTCTTGCTTTATTTGATTGTGGCCTGTTGCACAGCTCTCTATCCTTCTGATTAATCAATCTCTTTGGTATTGATTTAGCTAATAATTTTTGAGATACAGTGATTCCAGTTGTCAGAACTCTTAACGATCTAGCTCATTCCATGGACCAGTTTAAATGTCCATGATCTCCAATTTTAAACAGTCTTTACTTGAATAATTTCTTCTGCCCTGTTACTATCTTTCCCCCCCTCTTCCTTGCACCAGTCGATCAAAAGTTTCCCTGCACCAATCTGTTCCTTGTAGCCCTCAGAGTAGTTTGAGTCTTGAACTCTCCAAGATCATCAGGTGTGAATTTAGGTAGTTAAGTTTAGGGGGCTATTTTACTGAGGAAGGTTTTGCAGCCAATTTTTTCCTCGTCCAACATCCCCAAATGTGAACACTTCCAGCAGGGGTGGAGGTGGGAACTCAAGAGCCGGCGAAGCATTGGGGGCTGAAGGAGCATCGGGAGAGGGGTGGTTGGGACTCGGGAGCCAGAAGAGCATTGGAGGCCAGAGGAGCTTCGGGGGGAAGGGGCAGGAGTTGTGACTCAGGAGCATCGGGACTGGAGGGGGGAGGCCGGGAAGGTGATTGTCAGCCACAGAGGAGGATCAGAGGCCTCGGGGAGGGGAGAACAGAGGTCTCGTGGGTGGAATCGGAGGCCTTGGGATTGGAGGTCAGAGGAAGATTGGATGCCTCCGGGTGTCCGATCATGAAGCGTGGTTGAGGCAGGGAAGGCAGCGGCTGCCTGTGCGGCAGGCCACTCGGCTCGGGATAGGAGCGGCAAAAATCGGGTCATCCCTTTGGCCAGGGATAAGTGCGACGAGCAATGGGACGCTCTGGGAGGGCGAGGAGCTACTGCGCATGCACGCAGACTCCACTGTGCATGTGCACAGCTGCCGGCACTGTTTTCGGCGCAGGGCTGTAGCTCCGCCTCCCACTGTGATTGCCACGCCAAGCCCAAGGACGGTCCACGGAGCGGGGAGAATAAGGAGCTACATTTTTGGCCCCGTTTTAGGAGCAGAAAGTCGGCGCGCCTCGGATAAGTGCGCCGGAAAAAGGGGTTGGGGAAATTTGGGTCCTATGTTCCTTCGGGACCACCAGGTACTTTTGTTAAAAAAATTTCAGTTAGAGGCGTCTGCAGGAAGCCTCCGACCGCAATTTATGGGCCAATGTTAAATGTTGAGCATGAGCCAAGGTAAGTTAATATTTTTGTTGAAGTCAGTCAGCTTGCTTAAAGTACTGTCTATGGAGAGGCAGTGCACTTTGCCTAGAAGTGTAGTGCTGGGTTTCTAGATCTTCTGAATTTGAAGTACAGTATCCTCATTTTAAAATAAATAAATAACGTATACTTCCTTGGACTGAGGTAGCTGTTCTTTGATCCAAATTAAGAAGGATAGAAGGGGAGAGCTTTAGGACAGCAGAGGTGTCAGAATCTAAACCATGCAGAGATAGCGTATTGTACTGTACACGAGAACAAATTAAAAATTTGAATTAAAAAGGCACTATCCTGGTTAATACTTCCTCGAGACAAAAAGTAGCTTTTGGGCAGGTGAAACACAGTGGATGATACTAACTTTCATGGTCGAGACAGGTACAGTACTGCCCTTCACCTTGTGGATAAGTTATTTTTATTGTGCAGGCTGCTGTTAATTCTATGTCCTGGTTCGCCTCTCCATCCTGGAATGCTCCCTTTCTCACAGGGAGCAGATGTAAAACTTGTCTGTTATTCTTTGAGGACAGAGGTGTAACCACTGGTGGGAATGAGTGGGATTCACACATCTGCCCCTCCCCAAATCTTTTGCCCTGAGTTCTAACCGCTTTCCCTTCCCAGCTCCAGATCTGTTGATCGAATTTTTTTCCCCCTTTTTCATCCTCCCATACTCTCTATATAGTATGCCGCTTCCTTTCCATCTCCATATCAAACTTGGCGCCTGCTCATTAGACACGAGTTAAAACCTTGTTCCCATTTTAAACAAAATGGTTTCAGATCACTTTATATGGTATCTGAAGTGCTTACACCAGAGTTGTCTACAATTTAAAGCTAAACACTGGCATCTTCTTAACGTTATCTGGAATCAGCTATCATGGTTTTTTGTGCACCCAGATATGGGAAACGACAGAAATTCCTGTATCTTTTTTTCTTCTATCTCAATAAAATCGTACAACTTAACTGCTTGATCTCTGAATAATTTTATTTTAAATCATTTTCAACTTTGGCAAAACTGCTGTAGCATTAGTGGACATATTGGCCTGTGGTAAGATGACAGCAGCATGACTAATGTTTGCTGCCCTAATTCTATTTTGAAGGATAATTCTCTAAGCATTACTGCTATTAATTTAAAAAAAGAAGTAAGTTGCACTATTAAACTGAGTATCTGGGCAAAAGTTATGTTGAGCCACGAGTATGCTCCTGTCCAGCATTAAACTTTAAACATCTTGCTGTAAACTATTTAAATTTTATAAAAATGGGAGGCAGAGTTAAGTCCACTGTTGATCAGATTGTTCCAAATGAGAATTTTGGCAACATGGCATGTTGGCTAACGAGTGATAGATCACTAGTAGCGCACACGGTTAGCATAGTTTTGGTTCTTTTATGGGAATAGGTATGATCACCTGGCACTGGATGGATAGCTATCTTCATCTCAAGTTTAGGTGTTCAAAAGGCCTCTTAAACCAACTGCATAGAAGTATTCACCTAGAGATTTAGAGTAGAACATCTAAAATGATTCAACTTTTCTTGGAAGCTGCATTTTCATAAATGCCTCCAACCATTGCCTCAAATCCTAGTAAACCTAGTATCAGATATCCAATATACGTGTTCATCACAGGAGCTTTTACCTGTCGGGTGTTCACAGAATCATAGAATGGTTTCAGCACAGAAGGAGGCCTTTAGGCCCGTCAAGTGCATGCCAGCTCTCTGCAAGAGCAGTCCAGCCAGTCCCACTCCTCCGCCCTTTTCTCAGACCTGAAAATTCTTTTACTTCAGGTACTTATCCAATTCCCTTTTGAAAGCTACGATTGAGTCTACCTCCATCACCTTTTCAGGCATGGCATTCCAGATCCTAACCACTCGCTGCGTAAAAAGGTTTTTCCTCATGTCGCCTTTGGTTCTTTTGCCAATCACCTTAAATAAGAACATAAGAAATAGGAACAGGAGTAGACCATGCGACCCCTCGAGCCTGCTCCGCCATTCAATAAGATCATGGCTGATCTGATCATGAACTCAGCTCCACTTCCCCGCCCGCTCCCCATAACCCTTAACCCCTTATCGTTTAAGAAACGTCTATTTCTCTCTCAAATTTATTCAATGTCCCAGCTTCCACAGCTCTCTGAGGCAGCGAATTCCACAGATTTACAACCCTCAGAAGAAATTTCTCCTCATCTCTGTTTTAAATGGGCGGCCCCTTATTCTAAGATCATACCTTCTAGTTCTAGTCTCCCCCATCAATGGAAACATCCTCTCTGCATCCACCTTGTCAAGCCCCCTCATAATCTTGTACGTTTTGATAAGATCACCTCTCATTCTTCTGAATTCCAATAAGTAGAGGCCCAACCTACTCGACCTTTCCTCATAAGTCAACCCCCTCATCCCCAGAATCAACCTAGTGAACCTTCGCTGAACTGCCTCCAAAGCAAATATATCCTTTCGGAAATATGGAAACCAAAACTGCACGCAGTATTCCAGGTGTGGCCTCAGCAATACCTTGTATAGCTGTAGCAAGACTTCCCCGCTTTTATACTCCATCCCCTTTGCAATAAAGGCCAAGATACCATTGGCCTTCCTGATCACTTGCTGTACCTGCATACTATCCTTTTGTGTTTCATGCACAAGTACCCCCAGGTCCCGCTGTACTGCGACACTTTGCAATCTTTCTCCATTTAAATAATAACTTGCTCTTTGATTTTTTTTTCTGCCAAAGTACATGACCTCACACTTACTGACATTATACTCCATCTGCCAAATGTTTGCCCACTCACTTAGACTGTTTATGTCCTTTTGCAGATTTTTTGTGCCCTCCTCATACATTGCTTTTCCTCCCATCTTTGTATCGTCAGCAAACTTGGCTATGTTACACTCGGTCCCTTCTTCTAAGTAGTTAATGTAGATTGTAAATAGTTGGGGTCCCAGCACTGACCCCTGTGGCACCCCACTAGTTACGGGTTGCTAACCAGAGATTGAACCATTTATCCTGACTCTCTTCTCTGTTAGTTAGCCAATCCTTTATCCATGTTAATATAATTACCCCCAACCCTGTGAACTTTTATCTTGTGCAGTAACCTTTTATGTGATACCTTGTCAAATGCCTTCTGGAAGTCCAAATACACCACATCCACTGGTTCCCCTTTATCCACCCTGTTTGCTACATCCTCAAATAATTCCAGCAAATTTGTCAAACATGACTTCCCCTTCATAAATCTATGCTGACTCTGCCTGACTGAATGTTGCTGTGTCCTCTGATTCTTGACCCTTCCAATAATGGGAACATTTTCTCTCTATCTACTCTGTCAAGACCCTTCATGATTTTGAACGGCTCTATCAAATCTCCTCTCAAGTTTCTCTGCTCTAAGAAGAATAACCCCAGCCTCCAGTCTATCCACATAACTGAAGACACTGATCCTTGGAATCATCTGGTTACTCTTTTCTGCACCCAATCAAATCCTTCCTAAAGTGCGGTACACAGAATTGGACACAATACTCCAATTGAGGCTGAACCAGTGTTTTATAAAGGCTCATCATAACTTCCTTGCTTTTGTACTCTATGCCTTTATTTATGAAGTCCATGATCCCGTATGCTTTTTTAACTGCTTTCTCAACCTGCCCTGCCACCTTCAATGATTTGTGCACATATACCCCCAGGTCTCTGTGTTCATGCACCCACTTTAGAATGGTACCCTTTAGTTTATAATTGCCTCTCCTTGTTCTTCCTACCAAAAAGAATCACTTTGCACTTTTCTGCGTTAAATTTTATCTGCGACATGTCCACCCATTCCACCAGCCTATCACTATCCTCCTCACTGTTCATTATACTTCTAAGTTTTGTGTCATTTGCAAATTTTGAAATTGTGCCCTGTACACCCATGTCCAAGTCATTAATATATATCAAGAATAGTAGTAGTAGTCCGAGTACCGACCTCTGGGGACTCCACTGTATACTTTCCTCCACTCAGAAAAACAACCGTTCATCACTACTCTTTTTCATATCAATGCTGCCACCGTGCCTTTTATTCCATGGGTTTCAACCTTGCTGGCAAGCCTATTATGTGGCACTTCATCAAATGCCTTTTGGAACTCCATGTACACCATGTCAACCGCATGACCCTTATCAACCACCTGTGTTACCTCCTCAAAAAAAACTCGATCAAGTTAGTTAAACACGATTTGCCTTTAACAAATCCATGCTGGTTTTCCTTAATTAGTCCACACTTGTCCAAGTGACTGTTAACTTTGACCCTGATTATCGTTTCTGAAAGTTTCCCCACTGCATAGGTTAAACTGACTGGCCTGCTGGGTTGATCTTTACACCCTTTCCTTCAACAGGGGTGTAACATTTGTAATTCTCTAGTCCTCTGGCACCACTCCTGTATCTAAGGAGGATTGGAAGATTATGGCCAGTACCTCTGTGACTTCCTCTTTAACTTCCCTCAGCATCCTGCGCGATGCATCCCATCTGGTCCTGGTGATTTATCTGCAGCCAGCCTTTAAAGTAACTCCTCTTTATCAATTTTTTTTCACCCAGTATCTTCGCATGGAGGCAGAGGGCATAGCTGAGGTAATAAATCCGTACTTTGCATCTGTCTTCACCAAGGAAGATGCTGCCAAAGTCATAGTGAAAGAGCAGTATCTCCACTTCCTGATTTTTCACTATGACTTTGGCAGCATCTTCCTTGGTGAAGACAGATGCAAAGTACTGATGTATTACCTCAACCATGCCCTCTGCCTCCAAGCGTAGATCTCCTGTTTGGTCCCTAATTGGCCCCACTCCTCTTACTACCTGTTTATTATTTCTATGCCTATAGAAGACTTATAGGGCTAGAATTCGGCATCGCCCGCTTTGAGGCGGTGATGCTGCTGGGGCGATGTCTTATTGCCTCAAAGTGAAATATTCAATTGTATCGACTCAAGAGGAGAGTGGAGTGCTAAAAGAAGCATTCCACCTCCTTCAGGTGCTAACGGAGTGATAGCCCAGGAGGCCTACTCAATCCTAGTGCCTAAAGGTGACACAAATCCTGTTGAAAAAAATCAATAAACCTCACCCACACTTCCCCACTACTGCAACCAATAAATAAAAGTTGATAAAGTGAAATTTCAGCACTTGCCTTGCACTCCAGACGATATCGCTCTGGGATAGTTGCTAGACCGACTGTTTTCCCTTGTTGGTCTCAGCGCCAGGCCCTACGACAGGCGAAAGACTGAATTTTGCAAACACGGCGCTGCAGGGGTGTTGCGCACTCGGTGATGTCACCAAGTGGGTGGCGCTAGTGAGTGCTTTACAAACTGTCAGCACCACCGCTAAATCTTTACTGAAGTTCACAGCAGGCACTGACAGTGTGCCGCTCGGGCGGGAAGTGCTTAGCACCCCGTTAACATGTGGCACGTACCAATAGAATTTCTAGCCCTTACAATTGTTGCTTTTATAACTGCAAACTAAGTATGCTGGAAGTATAAGTCTGATGTCCTAAACATAGCTGTGACACCATAAAATGTCACTTGTGTTTTAAACATGGCTCTAAACAGACAGTAAATGTATCCTCTTGAGAACAACCATTACTTGTTTGACTTCTCATTCGTAAATTGTCTAATCAACTTGTGGGACTCATTGTCCAGCATGACACATCCTCTATATTTGTGTGAATATAAAGTTGAGGCTAAATTTCAAAATTTTACAAGTGAAAAGAGGAAGGCAGAAGCTTTGTATTGTGTGATGAGTAACTCACCTCCTATCCTCTCTAAGCCTGTCACCATCTACCAGCCTAAAGTCCGGTGTGAAGGAATGCTCACCACTGATCTGGATGGGTGTAGCTGCAATAAAAGTGAAAAAGCTCAAGACTTTCTAAGACCCGAGCATTTGCTTGATCCTACCACTGGACTTCAATATCTACCCTACAGCCCTTCCTACTAGTGCACTGTTGGTGCAGTATATATAATCTATAGGATGTACTACAACAAATTGTGGACTTGGACAGCACCTCCCAGCACTGTTAGCTCTACCAACAAGAAGGGCAAGAAAAATAAGATCAAGAACATACGAGCATAAGAATTAGGAGCAGGAGTAGGTCATTCAGCCCCTCGAGCCTGCTGCGCCATTCAATAAGATCATGGCTAATCTACCTCAACTCCACTTTCCTGCACTATCCCCAAATTCCTTGATCCCTCAATATCCAAAAATATATTGATCTCTGTCTTGAACATACTCAAAGACTGAGCTTCCACAGCCCTTTGGCGTAGAGAATTCCAACAATTCACCACCCTGTAAGTGGTGAAGTTTCTCCTCATCTCAGTCCTAAATGGCCGACCCCTTATTCTGAGACTGTGACCCCTGGTTCTAGACTCTCCAACCAGGGGAAGCATCCTGCCTGCATCTACCCTGCCAAGCTCTAAGAATGTTGTATGTTTCAACAAGATTACCTCTGGAGAATATAGGCCTCGTTTGGTCAATCTCTCCTAATAGGACAATTTCCCCCCCCCCCCCCCACCCTCGCCACCCCCAACCCAGGAATCAGTCTGGTGAACCTTCGTTGCACACCCTCAATGGCAAGAATATCCTTCCTTAGGTAAGGAGACCAAACTGTACACAATAGTCCAAGTGCGGTCTCACCAGAGCCCTATATAATTGCAGTAAGATGTCTTTACTCTTGTACACAAATCCTCTTGTAATGAAGGCCAACATACCATTTGCTTTCTTAATTGCTTGCTGTACTTGCATGTTAACTTTCAGTGATTCATGTACAAGGACACCCAGTCCCTCTGAACACCAACATTTCCCAATCTCTCACCATTTAAAAAATACTCTGCTTTTCTATTTTTCCTACCAAAGTGAATAACTTCACATTTCGCCACATTATATTCAATTTGCCATGTTCTTGCCCACTCACTTAGCCTGTTTATATCCCCTTGAAGCCTCTTTGCATCCTCCTCACAATTTACATTCCCACCTAGCTTTGTGTCATCAGCAAACCTGGATATATAACATTTGGTCCCCTCATCCAAATCATTGATATAAATTGTGATTAGCTGGGCCCAAGCACTGATCCTTGTGGCACCCCACTAGTTACAGCCTGCCAACTCGATAATGACCCGTTTATTCCTACTCTCTGTTTTTTGTCTGTTAACCAATCCTCAATTCATGCAAGTATATTGCCTCCAATCCCATGAGTCTTAATTGTGTTTAATAACCAATTATGTGGCACCTTATCGAATGCCTTCTGAAAATCGAAACACAGCAAATCCACTGGTACCAACAGTGCCTCCGCAAGATCCTACAAACCCATTGGGAGGATAAATGCACCAACGTCTGTGTTCTCGATTAGGCCAACATCCCCAGCATTTAAGTACTGACCACACTCGACCAGTTTCGTTGGGTGGGCCACATCATCCGCATGCCCGACTCGAGACTCCCAAACTAAGCGCTCTATTCGGAACTCCTACATGGCAGGTGGGCAGAGGAAACCTTTCAAGGACACTCTCAAAGCCTCCTTGATAAAGTGCAACATCCCCACCATCACTTGGGAATCCATGGCCCAAACCTGCCCTAAATGGAGGAAGAGCATCCGGGAGGGCGCTGAGCACCTTGAGTCTTGTCGCCGAGAGCATGCAGAAGACAAGCGAAGGCAGCGGAAGGAGCGTGTGGCAAACCAGACTCCCCACCCACTCTTTCCTTCAACGACTGTCTGTCCCACCTGTGACAGTGACTAATTCCCATATTGGACTGTACAGTCACCTGAGAACTCACTTTTAGAGTGGAAGCAAGTCTTCCTCGATTTCGAGGGACTGCCTATGATGATCTATTCTACTAGTTACAACCTCAAAAGATTGCCCAATCCTATTATTAGTTACGAAGTGCCTTGTTACCACGTCCTTAATAATAGATTCTCGCATTTCCCCTATTACTGATGTCAGGCTAACTGGTCTGTAATTCCCTGTTTTCTCTCTCCTTTTTTAAATAGCAGGGTTACATTAACTACCTTCCAATCTGCGGGAACCATTCTCTATAGCCACCTCTTTCAAAACTCTAGGATGCAAGCCATCAGGTCCAGGGGATTTATCAGCTTTCAGTCCCATTTTTTTTTACTAATACCATCTTCTTTCAGTTCCTCATTCTCACTAGACTCTTGTTTCTCCACTATTTCCGGGAGGTTTATTGTGTCTTCTTCCATGAAGACAGACACTTGGTATTTGTTTAATTTCTCTGCCATTTCCTTATTCCCCATTTTAATTTCTCAAGTCTCAGCCTGTAGAAGACCCACATTTACTTTTGCTAATCTTTTCCTTTTTACATATCTATAGAAGCTTTTGCTGTCTTTTTATGACTCTTGCTAGTTTAGTCTCATTCTATTTTCCCTTTCTTTATCAATTTCTTGGTCCTCCTTTGCTGAATTCTAAAATCCTCCAATCCTCAGGCATACTGCTCTTTTTGGAAACATTATAAGCTTCTTTCTTTGATCTACTGCTTTGATCTACTGCAGGTAATGTCTTTAGCTTCTCTGGTTAGCCATGATTGGATCACTTTTCTTGTGGGGTTTTTGTGCCTTAAAGTAATGTACGTTTGTTGTAAATTATATATTAATTCTTTAAATGCTAGCCATTACTTGTTTACCATCATACCGCACAATACTAGATCTAAAATTGCCTGCTCCCTAGTTGGTTCCTCAACTTACTGATATAGAAAACCATCTTGTATACATTCCATGAATTCGTCCTCCACACTATTACTGCAAATTTGGTAGCCCAGTCCATATGTAGATTAAAGTTCCCCATGTATTACTTGTTACATGCACCTCTAATTTCCTGATTTATACTGTGCTCTACATTACCACTACTGTTTGGGGGCCTATAAACTCCCACCAGTTTCCTGCCCCTTGTTGTTCCTTAGCTCCACACAAATTGATTCTACCTCTTGATTTTTGGAGCGAAGATCTTTTCTCTCCACTGTCTTTATCCCATCCTTTACTATCAGGGCTACCCCTCCTTTTCCATTTTGCCTATCTCTTCTAAAAGTTAAGTATCCTGGAATATCAAGGGAAGAACATTACTTCCGAGGTTCCCTTCCAAGTCTCTCACCATCCTGACTTGGACATCAAGTGCCATTCCTTCATCGTGGATGTGTCAAAATCATGGAATTGTCTAGCACCATTGTGGGAGCATCAACAGCACAGGACTGCAGCAGTTAAGGTGCAGGTCTACCTTCTCGGGAGCTAGGGATAGGCAACAAATGCACCCTTGCCATTATCGCCCACATCCTGAAACTACATTTTTAGAACAGCAGTAACTGTTGTATTTTTCAGAGTATTCCTCCTTTTTAAAAAAAATGTTAATGAAGCTGAAACTTAATCTTGATTTATACACTATCCAAAACTGCTCCTGTGCAGTAAATGTTAGATTTTTGAGGGGTATGTTTGCATTGTCAGTAATATAGAAAATAGGAGCAGTAGTAGGCCATTCGGCCCTTCGAGCCTGCACTGCCATTCAATATGATCATGGCTGTACCTCAATCTCAACACCATATTCCTGATTTTTTTCCCCATATCCCTTGATGCCTTTTGTGTTTAGAAATCTGTTTATTTCCTTCTTAAATATATTCAGTGACTTGGCCTCCACAGCCTTCTGTGGTGGAGAATTCCACATATTCATCACCCTCTGAGTGAAAACATTTCTCCTCATCTCAGTCCTAAATTTCCTACCCTGTATCCTGAGAAAAATATATACAAAGCTTCAGCGCTGCTGCATTTTGTTGAGATCACTCAAACACTGAGGATACACATTAGGAACAAACTGGGTTCAGTGTCCGATGAGGTGACATATAATGTGGTATGATGTTTGTTGTTGGGGGTGGGGATGGGGGAGAAGCAATAACATGGGACTATGTAAAATTAGCTCATTCACCACAACAGGAATGGTCAAATGGTTTGCCTTGTGCTTCCAATTTTGGCTATTTTTAGTTTTGAGTGACAAGTTACAGAATGGCAATATTCCAATTGGATGAAGTTATGGCTCCGTGCATTAGTGCTGAGGTGTATAATGAAAAGTCATGCCTCGAGCACAACTTCATCAATATTGTGGACAATGAAGCTACAGTCCAATAATCCATAATGTGTAATATTTCATAACATTAAACTTTGTCATTTAGGAGCTATTTACAGACTTGAGTTTACAAACATTTATAATCCCACAGCTGTCTATATTTTTTAATAAGCTGATACTTTTCATTGCAATTTTCTGGCTAGGCTCCAAGAGGAATTATTAAGGACTACCCAAACTTTGATGCAAATCATGATGCAGAGGTGCTTAGAAAAGCAATGAAAGGACTGGGTAAGTACTCTTGTATTAACACCAATATTGGAAATATATATATACTTCTAAACTAGAAAGTGTTTCTTCTGTAATTTTCTTGTTCTTATAAGCCTGTAATTAAGGATAGGGTGACTGAACACATTGAACATTTTTAGTTGATCAGAGTGAGGCATCATAGATTTGTAAAGGTTAGTTCATGCCTAATAAACTTGATTGCATTTTTTGAGGAGGTGATTAAAGTAGTGGACACAGGAATGCCGAGAACCAGCATTTGTGAAGCTTCTTCGGGTATGTGTGCACATCGTACGTACCCAGTGAGGCCGTAATTTGCAGGCCAATAATAGATTAAGCGAATGGGAAAAACTGTGGCATATGGATTTCAATGTAGGCTAATGTGAGGTCATCCACTTTGGACCTAAAAAGGATAGAACAGGGTACTTTCTAATTGGTAAAAAGTTAGAAACATTAAGAGGTCCAAAGAGACTTGGGGAGTCCATGTACATAGATCATTAAAATGTCATGGACAGGTACAGAAATAATCCAAAAGTTTAATGAAATGCTGGCCTTTATATCTAGAGGACTAAAATACAAGCGGATAGAAGTTATGCTTAAGCTATATAAAACCCTCATTGGACCACACCTGGAACACTGTAAACAGTTCTGGGCACCACACCTTCAGCAGCATATATTGGTTGTGGAGAGAGTGTAGCGTAGGTTTATCCGAACGATACCTGGACTCCAAGGGTTAAATTATGAAGAGATATTACTCAACCTAGAGTTGTATTCCCTGGAGTTTAGAAGGTTACCTGGTGATTTGGTCAAAGTTTTCAAGATGTTGAGGGAAACTGATAGGGTAGATAGAGAGAAACTATTTCCGCTAGTTGGCGAGTCTAGGACTAGGGGGCATAAACTAAAAATTAGAACCAGACTTTTCAGGAGTGAAGTTAGCCAACTTCACTCCTGAAAGGGTGGTAGAATTTTGGAACTCTTCTACAAATGCTAAGTGATGCTGGGTCAATTGTTAATTTTAAATTTGAGGTTGATAGCTTTTTGTTAACCAACGTTATTAAGGGATTTGAAGCAAAGGCGGTATATGGAGTTAAGTCACAGATCAGCCATGATCTCATTGAATGGTGGAACAGGCTTGAGGAGCTAAACGGCCTACTCCTTTTCCTATGTCATGTTGAGAGAGTTCTGCTTTCCCATCAGTGTAAAGACAAAATTTGGGAGCTCTTGATTATCAGTCTCTATTAAGCAGTATGCAGCTGCCCTCTGATTAGAGACTGAAATATAGCTGGTTTGGTTAACAACATTCAGCAGAATCCAGAATGAGTATTGTCTACTGCATCTTGGAGTTCAAGATACTGGACAAAGGAACTATGTTCATTTTGATTTGTGGTCCTGTATTTCAATCTGAGACAGACCTCAAACTATTTTCTCCTATTGCTGCTTCTACCCTCAATGGCTGGGGGAGGAGATAGACCTTCATTTATATGGTAACTACTTGCATCTTGGAAATATCTCAGAAGCATTTTGCATTTCATGAATGCCTTTGAGGTTTTTTGACTGACTTTTATATAGCCAAACGTTGGTTAACAAAAAGCTATCAACCTCAAATTTAAAATTAACAATTGACCCAGCATCACTTACCATTTGTAGAAGAGTTCCAAAATTCTACCACCCTTTGCGTGTAGAAGTGTCTCCGAACTTCACTCCTGAAAAGTCATTTTGTACACACTCCAAACACTAGTGAGATGAGAGCCAATTAATCTGTTTTGGTTGTGGTTGAGGGAGAAATGCTAGCCTGGACACCAGGAGAGCAGTCTGCTTTGTCTCAAATTGTGTTGTGGGATCTTTAGCTACTAGAACAGGCTTATGGGGCTTTGGTTAACTATTTCATTCAAATGGTGGCAGCTCTGGAATGCAGCACTTGGCACTGCACTAGAGTCAGTCTAGATTACATGCTCGCATTCAAGAGTGTAGCTTAAGATAAAACCTTCTGACTTCTCCCTCCCTCAATAACTTTTTGATACCCCACAAATTCAATAGTACTTCCAAATACAACCACAGTACAACAGGCATCTTGTCTTAATTGCTCACCTCAAGCTCGAAATACTAGACTTTTGGCATCCTGATAATTGAGGATTTTGTAAAGATGTTTTACTTGTAATGGATCAAGAACTGTAAACTTGTACTACTATTAGCAAAAAATGAACTTTCATTAATTCCTACCTTGTGTGTCTTGACTAATATAGATGGGTTGTAAGAGAAAAGGTTTTCAAATGTACCAATTGGAACCAAGTAGCACTCCATTAAATTTTGGCAAGACATTTGCCTTGGAAAGGGTACGGAGCAGATTCATCAGAATGATTCCTGGGCTTAAAGAGTTAATTTTAGAGGATAGGTTGTGTGGACCTGACTTGTATTCCCTTAAATTTAGAAGGTAGATCTAATCATGGTATTTAAAATGATAAAGGGATTTGATAAGGTAAATAGAATTGCATAGAATTACATAGAATATACAATCAGTCGATGCTGGCGTTTATACTTCACTCGAGCCTCCTCCCATTCTTCCTCATCTGACTAATAGCATAACCCTCTCTTCTCTTCTGCCCCTAATGCTTCCCCTTAAATGCATCCCTACTATTCACCTCAACCACTCCCTGTGGTAGTGAGTTCCACATTCTCACCACTCTCTGGGTAAAGAAGTTTCTTCTCAATTCCCTATTTGATTTGTTGGTGACTATCTTATATTGATGATCTCTCGTTTTCCCACAAGTGGAAACATTCTGTATCTACTCTATCAGAACCTTTCATAATTTTAAAGATCTCTGTTAGGTCACCCCTCAGCTTTTTCTTTTCAGGAGAAAGGGGACCCAGCCTGTCCATCCTTTCCTGACAGGTATAATCTCGCAGTTCTGGTATCATCCTTGTAAATCTTTTTTCCACCCTCTCCAATGCCTCTCTATCCTTTTTATAATGTGGCGAGCAGAACTGTACACAATGCTACAAGTGTGGGCTAACCAAGATTCAATATAAGTTTAGCATAACTTCTCTACTTTTCAATTCAATCCTTCTAGAAATAAACCCTAGTGCTTAGTTTGCTTTTGTTTTGGCCTTACTAAGCTGCGGTGCTACTTTCAGTGATTTGTGTATTTGTGTTCCCAGATCCCTTTGCTCCTCTACAACATTTAGATCTTTATTTTCCAAGTAATATGTGACCTCCTTACTTTTCTTACTGAAATACTTCTCACTTATCTGTGTTGAAATTCATTTGCCAATGATATGCCCATTCTGCAATTTTATTTATGTTGTCTTTTAATATGTTGCAGTCATCCTCAGTGTTGACTAACCTTCCCAATTTGGTGGTGTCCACCAATTTAGAAATTGTGTTTTTGATTCCAAAGTCTAAATTGTTAATATAAATTGTGAACAACAGCATTAATCCTCGTGGAACACCATTTTCCACCTTCTGCCACTCTGGATAGCTACCCTTTATCCCTGCTTTCTGTCCTTCAGCCAGCTAGCTATCCATTTTTCTAATTCTTCCCTGACTTTGCATGCTCTGGCCCCTTGTTCATTCATCTATTATGTGGTACCTTATTAAAGGTCTTTTGGGAATGTAGGTATTTTACATCTACAGCATTACCCTTGTCTACTTTCACTGTTATCTCATCAAAGAATTCAATGAGGTTGGTAAAGCAAGACTTTCCCTTTTGAAATTCATGTTGACTATTCATTATTATATTTTTGGTTTCTAGATGTTTTTCTACTTTCTCCTTTAGTACAGATTCCATTATTTTACCTACCACCAATGTTAAGCTGTCTGGTCTATAGATCCCTGGAAATGTTCTACCTCCCTTGTTAAATATATGTTTTATGTTAGCTATCCGCCAGCCCTCTGGCACTACATCTTTTCCTGATTAATTATTAAATATGTGTTGTAAGGCCTCTGCTATCTCTTCGCTTGATTGTTTTAAAATGAGCTGATATAATCTGTTCTGACCAAGGGTTTTATTGTTCGATATTTGTTTAATATTTCTCCTTTTTATCTTAAATATGGTTATAACATTTGTAATCTCATCATCCGATGTCTTGTCGACCTGATCCGTCTCCCTGGTAAATACTGAAGCAAAATAATTATTTAATATTTCTGCCATTTCACTATAACTGCCTATGATTTTATCCTAACCTTCGTGGCTCTATTCTCATCCTGACTTTCCTTTTTTTAAATTTTATGTCCCTGTAGAATACTTTACTATTATGTTCCTTGATAATTTAATTTCATAGTTACTCGTTATCTTCCTAATTGTGTTTTTGACTACTCTTCTAATTTCTTCGTATTTCCCCTTGGCATGCTGTCTTTTCTCATGCTGTCCATGTACTTAGTGTATGTCCCTTTTGTTAACCTTCAATTATTTTCCCTTGTATCTTTATTCATCCATGGTGTCACATTAGTGTTAATTTTTTATTTTTTAAGCAGAATACATTTTTCTTGGGCTCTGTTGAACATCATTTACAATGTTTTTCATAGATGTTGTACATCATTGTTTGCCAATATTGATGTCCATTTTAATTTCCCAAGTTCTATTCTCAGCCCCTCAAAATCAGCTTTTTCCAATCTTTTACCCTGGTCTGTGTGATGCTTATGTCCATCTCAATTATCCTAAACTGTATTATATTATGGTCCCTATTGCCTAAATGTTCCCCTACTTTTACTCCTCTTAATCTACTCTGGTTCAGTCCCCATTACCAGATCCAGTAGTGAATCCTCCCATGTTGGACTTCTGACATTGGTTTAGAAAGGAGTCCTGTACACATTGTAGGATCTCCATTCCCTTATCCCCTTTATCTACCTCTTCTGGCCAATTAATTTCAGTGTTGTTGATTATTATTCCATGTTATTCATTTCCCTAATTTATTTGCATATTTCTTGCTCCACCTCCCTTCCACTATTGGGTGGTCTGTAGATTACCTATTGGTGTGATGCAGAGAAATTTTCTCTGGTGGGATTAATCAGAACACAAGGGTACAGAAAGTAGGAATAAACAGGTCATTGCAGAAGGTAGAAATAAATAGGTCATTTTCAGGTTGGCAGGCTGTAACTCCTGGGGTACTGCAAGGATCAGTGCTTGTGCCTCAGCTATTTAAAATCTATATCAATATATTGGGCCAAATGTAATATATCTAAGTTTGCTGATAGTACAAAGCTAAGTTTGTGAGGAGGATGCAAAGGGACTGGAAAGGGATATAGACATGTTAAGTGAGTTGGAAAGAACATGGCAAATGGAATATAATGTGGAGAAATGTGAAGTTCTCCACTTTGATAGGAAAAATAGAAAAGCACAATATTTTATAAATGGTGAGAGATTGGGAAATGTTGGTATTCAGAGGGACAGGTGTCCTTGTACATAAATCACTGAAAGTTAACAAGCGAGTACAGCAAGCAATTAGGAAAGCAAATGGTATATTAGCCTTTATTGCATGCAATAGAATTGGAATATAAGAGTAAATATATCTCATTGCAATTATTTAGGGTCTTGGTGAGACAACACCATGAGTGCTGTGTACAGTTTAGGGTCTCTGTATCTAAGGAAGGCTATACTTGCCTTGGAGGGAGCGCAACGAAGGTGTTTCCTTCACAATGCGCGTGCGCGAACGCTCCAACGCGCACGCGCAGCGTTGCCGGCAGGTAAAAAACTAATTTAAATGGTACCCGCCCCCTCCCACTTACAAAATCGGCGCGAGTGTAGGCTCCGCCCCCCTGGGCTCCACGCCAAACAGACAAGGAGCTGCAAAGCGCTCCAGAATCGCGCATTTTTTTTCCGGCGCCGTTTTAGGCGCAAAAAACGGGCGCCCAGCTCGGAGGGGCGCCCGTTTTTTATCATGTGGAAACTTGGGCCCAATGACTCAGAAGATTAATAACAGGTGACTCGCCTAAATCCTGTCACTGTGATACTGTGGCATGTTGAAAAGTACTTAGTTTCCTCTCCTCTGGTACTGTCCTCATCCCTTTCAAAACTGCTATCGTCGCCTGCTCCCTCAAAAAAAAACTTCCTTGACCCCGTTGTCCATGTAGTATATTGCCCCATCTCCAATCTTTCTCTCCTCTCAAGTCCTTCACCATGCTGTCGCCTCCCAAATCCGTGCCCGCGTTTTCCAAAACTCCATGGGCCCGAACTTGGTCAAAGCTGAGGCCCGCCGAAGTGCCGCCCAAAGGACCACAGAGAGACCTGGCGGCACTTTGGCAGGAAGATTCTTCAAAGTTCTGCAAAGACCGCCCGGCGGCAAAAAAACAACTTTCGCCCTGAATGTGGGCGACAGCGGGCAGGAGCTCCCAATCTCAGCGGCAAATGCAATCTTTGCCAAAGTGCCGCCGAGGATCGGGTCGGGCCCAGGGACAGTGGGGGGGGGGGGGGAACACATAAAAATTATAATTTACACAAAAAAAAACCTTCAGGGGACCCCATCCACCTGAATTGCTGTAAAAACAAATTTTATTAACATAAATAAATAAAATAAGTTTACTAACCTTTTTTTTGCAGGTCTTCATACTTACCATTGGGGTTAGACCTGCCTCCATGCAATGGTCCTTCCCCCTGCTGCCGCTAACTCCCGCCCGGAGGAATCTGGCAGCTCGGCAGGCGGGAGGATATTTAAGCGTCTTGCACGCTAATGGACGTCAGTGGGCGGTTCCCAGCGGTACACTCCTCCCGCCGGCGGGAGGCCTAGAGGAAACTAGCATCGAGGGGAGACCGCCCTAAAAATGCGGCGGCAGCGGGCGGTGAATGCACCAGGTTCGGGGCCCATGTTTGAGTCCCTCCAGCCCAAACCAAAGTCACACAATGTATTCTGTTACTGTGATATGGTGCATTTGCTCTCCTTGACAGCATCTGAAAAGGAAGGCTCAAGTGCAGATCCTTCATCAGAACTCCAGCATGAAGTGCAATAAACTGACAGTCCTGCCTCCTTGAAAGATTACTGACTGCCTCATACTTGTACCTGAGTGAATATGATTTGAAAGCTTTAGATTTTTTTTTTTGTCCTGTAGGTACTGATGAAAGTGCTATTCTTCATGTCCTGACAACCAGGAGTAGTGCCCAGCGTGTGAAAATCTGCCTTCAATACAAAACTCTGTTTGGCAAGGTAGGAAAACATGTTTCATTATGCTGTTCAACTTGGTTTTAGTGGATTTAATAGGAATTATTAGACAAAACAAAATTAAGGTCCATCTAGTTCTCCATCTACTATCCTGGTAGTTGCATGATTCAGCGATAATGGAGATGTTGCCAACATGGCAACCAATCTCTATTCATTTGTTTAACAGACCCAGAAATGAGGCGAGGAAAATCCCTAGTGGTGGAAATCTTTACCAACCATAGGTCGAAAGACCCCGTTCCTCCCAAGCATGCTACACCTGCAAGTCACTTCTTAAATTGCTCATGTATGGTATTCCAAAATATTTTCTGACACAAATCGATCTTGCATTTGAATCAACAATATCTGCTTCCACCGTCTTCATAGAGGAGCCTGTTCCTTAGATTGATCATTGAAATAGTGGGGCGAATTTTAACAGCCCAGGACTGGTGGAGGAGGGTCCCAGGTTAACTTACTGACTCCTTTCCCGAGGGCAGAGTACTCGCTTGCCCCCCCAACCTGCCGCCAACACGCCTACTTCCTGTTTAATTGGTTTGGGGGGATGGGGGGCTGGGTGAGGAACTGCTCTCTAGAGACTGCTCAGTAATTTAAATATGATAACAATGCTGCGTGCCTCAGATTTTAACAGACTTTTACATTTAACGGTTGCGGGCAGTGATCCCAGGGTTTGGGGAAACCTGGCAGCTGAAGCAAGGCGAGAATGGCCAGAGCCAGCAGTTAAGTGCTTTTCCAGCTTTGCTTTTGGGCCGGGAGCAGCAGGAGTGCTTCTCACTGGCTCCCCACAAGCTCACCGGCTGCAGTTGGCCTCACTCCGAGGGAGCAACCTGCCTCCGTTTTGCCACCCACTCTCTTTCCCCCACCCCCCATTCCGCGACGTGCTTGCTCTTCCCCCCCCCCCCCCCGTTCCGCAACCTGCTCTCTTTCCCGGTCCGCCCTCCCCACCCCCCCATTCCGCGATGCATTCCCTTTCTTCACCCCCACCCCCGTTCCACGACCTACTCTCTTGCTTCCCCCCCCCCCCCCGTTCCGCATCCCGCTCTCTTTCCCATTCTGCGTCCCGCTCTTTTCTCCTCCCTCCTCCACCCCCCCCCGCACCCCATTCTGCGACGAGCTCTCTTTCATTTCCCCCCACCCCCCCACCCCACACCCTCGGTTCAACGACCCACACTCTCTTTCTCCCCCCGCCCCCCATCCTGCGAAATCTTCAGCCACAGGTTTTCTGATGTTTCTTGATTTTCAAGAGTAACGAGAGAAGAAGTATTGCAGTCTTGGACAAAAGTATTGCAGTCTTTAACAACACTACTAAAACATTGCAATCCACTTTTTATCCTGAGCTGCTTACTCTTTCTCGCGTTAGTCATTTTTATGGAGGCCTGACTTGTATCCATTCTGAAGAATGATTTCCAAATTCCTGTCTGACAATTAAATTTGGTGGGAGGGTAGGTCACTATGTTTCAACTGTATTCACTCTAGTATCTTGGCAGAGGCTTGTTCAAAGAATGTACTATATAACAGTAACATCATTTATGTGCAACAGGATCTTGTAGATGACCTAAAATCTGAATTGGGCGGGAAGTTTGAGAAACTGATTGTTGGGCTGCTGAAAACTCCTCTACAGTATGATGTCTCCGAGTTGCACAATGCACTTAAGGTAAATTGGTCGATGGATTATTCTGCTTTTTACTGTGAACTAGAAGATCTTGTTCTGCATGGAAGACCTGCTAGATGCCAGAAGTACAGTTGTATTTAATCCTAAAAAAGGAAGGTATGTTGTAACTTCATCAATTCAGTTTTTAACAATGATTAAGGCTCCAGTAGAACATCATTTATTCTAAGACCCTGGTCACTAATTCTGGAACACATCAGCTGCTGATCAAGTTGCACATGTTGATTTCACTCCCACATTTGTGCTTTTACAGCACTACTTGTAGGCCAGGAGGAGCAGGAGTGCTTCCCCCAGCCCTTCGAGGACACTTTCGGCCTCCCCTCTGCCAATCACGTCCTTTCTCTCTTCCGTGCTATGATCAGTGACCTGATCCAAACCGAGAGATCGACAAAGGGCAGCGGGCTCGGTGCTTGGGACAACTCTCTCGGGGCATATCATCCTACACTCAGCACCACCATTTCTAAATTTCTGCGTTTGGACTCAATAAAGGAGAGTTTTTATAAAATGACAGAAATTGCAGCACAGGAGGAGGCCATTCGGCCCCTTGCCTGTGTTGCTGGCATACTCACCAGTATCCTGCAACCTTGTGCTGCCTGCACATTAGAATGATTGCTGTATGCAGCCAGCGCTAACTGCGTGGTTCATGGCTGCACGCATTAGCATGGGGCCCAAAATCGTAACCCTAGCACCACTAAAAGCTAGCCTGCACCTCTTAAAGGGAGGTGCATTTTCCTGGAGCAGGTGCTGCGAGTTGTACAGGAAGTGAATTTGACCTGGGAAAGAGTGAGGAATGGCACACAACGGGAGAGAGTGGACTCAAGGTTTTTCAAAGCTGCTTTGGGAGTTTTGGTGGAGGAGGTGGAAAGCAGGAGAGGATGTCCTGTATCCGCAACAGGACGAAGAATGCCCTCTAGACACATGCTCAAAAGGCAGTGGGAGCAGATAGCATGGAGGTCAATGCCAGGAGTCAAACCCCGAGGATCTGGATGCAGTGCAGCAAGAAGTTTAATGACCTCACATGACTGCTCAAGGTCAGTGAATGTATCTTCAAATACCAGATCCTACCAACTGCACCACTTACCTTGGCTACTGGTCAATTCACCACACTTCCATCACTCACCTACCAACAAGTTCTAGTAATCAGGACTCGTGCCTAACGTTCATAGCTTCACTGCACCCTCACACAAGAAGCACTGTTACACACAACCACATCTCATAGCTTGCCACATTGGCTGCAATTCAACCATGACCGCCACATCACCCAAACCGATTTCACGACACTCACTGACACACTTCCCTCTCGCTTGCAGGCGAAGGTAACATAACTGGAGGCAACAGGAAATAACTGGAGTGAGACAAGGGTGCCTGCATATCCTAATTTGTGCATGAGACACACAAAGTTAGTATGCAGGTACAGCAAGTAACCAGGAAGGCAAATGGAATGTTGACCTTTATTGCAAGAGGGATGGAGTATAAAAGCAGAGAAGTCCTGCTACAACTGTACAGGGTATTGGTGAGGCCACACCTGGAGTACTGCGTACAGTTTTGGTCTCTGTATTTAAGGAAGGATATACTTGCATTGGAGGCTGTTCAGAGAAGGTTCACTAGGTTGATTCTGGAGATGAGGGGGTTGACTTATGAAGATAGGTTGAGTAGGTTGGCCTATACACATTGGAGTTCAGAAGAATGAGGTGTGATCTTATTGAAACTTGTAAGATAATGAGGGGGCTAGACAAGGTGGATGCAGAGAGGATTTTTCTAATCACAGGGGAAACTAAAACTAGGGAGCATAGTATCAGAATAACGGGCCGCCCATTTAAAACTGAGATGAGGAGGAATTTCTTCTCTGAGGGTTGTAAATCTGTGGAATTCTCTGCCCCAGAGCTGTGGAGGCTGGGTCATTGAATATATTTAAGGAGGAGATAGACAGATTTTTGAGCAATAAGGGAATAAAGGGTTATGGGGAGCGGGCAGAGAAGTGGAACCATGATCAGATCAGCCACGATCTTATTAAATGGTGGGGCAGGCTCGAGGGGCCAGGTCGCCTGCTCCTGCTCCTTATGTTCTTGTGTCCTAATCCCTATGGAGTTTCAGCCCCGCTTCAGCAAAAGCCGTTCCATTGAAATTCAGCAGCCTTTCACCAGCCATGCTGCAGGCACTGGGGTCGCACTGCGTAGGAGCACTCGGACAGCCAAAGACACACGGAAGACAAGCACTAAGAGAATGCATAAGGGTGATTAATTATGGAATGTGGCATGATTTCATTTATAAATTTTGTTTGCAAGGTTTATTTTGTGGTGGATTTTATTTTTGCATTGTGGCTAAGAGGACAATAAATTGATCAGTGAGCGAGGGAAGGTAAGGACCAAGGAAGGGAGGTTGCGGTTACTGGTATCGCACTCAAAATTAGTTCTTCACGGACAGCTGGGCAGAAAGAGTCTGTCTAGGTATCTTTCGTCCACTCTCCCTCCCTCTTCTCCTCGTACCTAGTGGTAAGGGCTCATGATGGCGATGTTGTCCTATGTCCCCTCTAAGGTGCGAGGCCTGCACACTTAAATTCATGGGCCGCGCAGTGAGCTTGACAGCTGAAGCGGCCCAGTATTTAATGAGCAGGAAAAGGTCATAGCACTGAGAGAATGACCCGGGAACCGCACAGAGCCGATCCAAATTAGAACGGCAGGTGGTAAGAGCCCTGGAACCCGGCGAGCATTGTCTCAGACAGCCGTTGACTAAAGGTGGCCAAAGGACCCACAGTTCTCTGTGCCCCAGCAAACCCTCTATCCACTGTGTTGATTTCCCCAGGGAGAGTGCGCATGTTCCCCAGGGCCGTGATGCAGTCTAGATCGGATCGGACGCAGTAGAAGAAACCAGGAAGTGGCGGGTAGGATGGGGGGGTAAGGGGGGCTGGAACAACGAATTAATGTTGACCAGCCCCTCGCTGCACACCTGCCGGGGTCTGTGATGCGCACTCAGTGTTGCTACAGCCTGCACTCACCCTCGCTCAGTTTCCTAGACCTGCTCCACGCAGGAAGGCAATCTCCGGCCTCACTTTGGAGCAATGCACCGTGGGAGCCTGACTGATAAGTCACTAGTTCTTTGGGTATGCAAGTTGTGCGTTGAATTATTTTGATGAATGCTCTTTTCTAGGCTTAACAAACTGATGTTGAAGACAGTATTCAGGTTCCTGATCAGGGTCTCCGTGTCACACACTTGTTACAGCGTTGCCTTTCCAACTCTGGGAGTTGGGTTTGAAGCCATTGCAGAGAAATGAAAAGAAAGTCCGTGGTCTTTTTCGAAAAACCAGGGCAGTATTACTTCATCACATAACTTTACCTGAGTTATGAAGTCATTCTGTAGGCTGAAATTACAGGAAAGTAAATAGGTTACACAATGAAATGTTACAGCTAGCTTAGAAGTAATGATCGAGATTCTGGATTTTGGATTCTCATGCAATGATTGCTGTTATATATGTAAACTTGTATTTACTCTGTACAGCCACCAGAGGGCTCATCCCTGGAGTCCCAAGGGATCCCATAATCCCTTGGGAGCACAGGTATTGAAGAAGGCTTCACAGGCTGGAGAGGCACTTTGGAGACCTGCAATAAAAGACTAAGGTCATACTTTACTTTGAGCTCAGTGTTCAGTCTGATTCTTTCTCCATACACAACAATTACATTTGACCCTGTGCAGTTTCCAAAGGACACTCGTCCTCAGAGAAGACCACTCAGTGAAGGCAGGAAAGTAAATAGTTATATTTTTATTATCTTGTGTTTGGAATAGATTTATTTTTAGGTTAACTTTTTAAAAATTAATTATCCCAATCTCCAGACAATGAGTGTCTTGGTGAACCTCCTTGGCAAAACTTTTTTTAATGTATCAATTCATGCGGTGTAATGCAGACAAAGATGATCTGTGGATGTGTAAACCAAGATGATCGTCCTGAACTGAAAATGTTGATGTGAATGATGAGTGACTGATTAAAACTGAATAATACCAAGATGGTAGGGGGAGGGAAGCATTTTTTAATCTTAAATTATGTTGCAGTTCCACAAGCGTTCCCATGGAAAGTGGTTTTAGGTGCACTTCAATGGAAAAGGTAGGAGGTGGGTGGGGTGGATTGACCCATCCACCTCCACGGAGGTGTGTGGGGGGCCTGACCCATCCACCTCCATGGCACGAACCTGGTATTGCAGTACTTCCAGGAACGGTGCAGTGGCTCTCGGCCTTTTGGCTAAGAGCATTGGCGCAGAGTGATCCTTGATGTGTGCAAGGTGACCTCTGGCGTTTGTGATTTGACAAAGAATTGGAAAGATTGGCTACGAATAAAAAAAAAAGTGGTAAAATTGAGGGTACTTAACTGGAGTAGGCCTAATTTCAGTAAATTGAGGCCAAGTAAATTGGAGTCAAAGATCAGCAAGCAGCATTGTAATGGAGCAATGAGCAGTCTTTAAAGAACAGATGGTTTGGGTACAGCCTTGATTCATCCCTACAAGGGGGAAAGGGAGGGCTACCAAAGCCAGAGGTCCTTGGATGACGAAGGAGTAGGTTGCTGAGGGAAGTAAGGGTGGAAATTGCTGAAGCGCTGGCCACAAACCTCCTTGGGTACAAGGGTGGTGCTCGAGGATATTATTTATTTCAAAAAAGGGGAGAAGGATAAACCTGGTAGGCCAGTCAGTTTAACATCGGTGGTGGCGAAGATTTTAGAAACAATATTCCAGGAGAAAATTAACAGCCACTTGGCCAAGCATAGACTAATAAAGGAGAGCCATTAAGAAAGACAGACTTGGATTTATAAAATGCCTTTCACGCCCATCGGATGTCTCAAAGCACTTTACAGCCAATGAAGTACTTTTGGAGTGTAGTCACTGTTGTAATGTGGCCAATTTGAACACAAGCAAGCTCCCACAAACAGCAATGTGATAATGACCAGATAATCTTTTTTTTGTTATGTTGATTGAGGAATAAATATTAGTCAGGACACCGGGGATAACTCCCCTGCTCTTCTTCAAAATAGTGTCATGGGATCTTTTACGTCCACTTGAGAGAGCAGGTGTGGCCTCGGTTTAATGTCTCATCCGAAAGACAACACCTCCGAAAGTGCAGCACTCCCTCAGCGCTACACTGGGTGTGTCAACTTAGCTTTTTTGTGCTCAAGTCCCTGGAGTGAGACTTAAACCGACAACCTTCTGGCTTACAGAAATTTGCGAATGACAAATCATGTTTGAGTAACTTGACTTGAGTTTTTGATGAAGTGGCAGAGAGGGTGGATGAGGGCCGTGTAACTGATGGTGTGTATATGGACTTTCAAAAGTTGTTTGATAAAGTACCACATATTAGCCTTATTAACAAAATTGAAGCCCATGGGATAAAAGGGTGAAGTAGCAGCATGGATACAAAATTGGGGCTAAGGGATAGAAAACAGAGTTGCGGTGAATGGCTGTTTCTCATTCTAGAGGGAGGTAGACAGTGGAGCTGCCCAAGATTCAGTACTAGGACCACTACTGTTTATAATGTACATTAATGACTTGGACTTGGGGGTACAGGGCACAATTCAGGACTAACTGGGTTGCTCTTCGAAAGAGCTGGCTCAGACCCGATGGGCTGAATGTCCCCCTTCTGTGCTGTATTCAATGATTCTGCAGTGCACCCATATCTGGGAGCAACTGGTTTGTGCAGAAGCGTTGATGTCAGCAAAAAGTACTTCTGCACATGCCACACCAATTTCTGTAGCATTTTGCAACTTGAAACAACTATGGAAAGCATCAAACACTTGTAGAATTGTAGCAACAGCCAGAAGAAACAGCGGGCGTACCGAGCCCAATTTCGCACCCAAGGTCTCTAGGCTATTTGCCCACAGGAAACCTTGTAGTTCCTGTTTTTGCTCAATATTCACCTGAATACTCTTCCAGCAGGGATCCAGTCGGGAATCTGGGCTGATTTTATTCTCCACACTCCCCCATTAATCTAGGGGAGCAGAGGTCAATTTTAGCACCCTACAAATACTCAGCTGAGGTCAGCTAACTCGGGGCAGGCTGAGGATTGAACCTGGGTCTGCCCTGGTCTGTAATACTCTGCTTCAACAAGCTGAGTCGTCAAGAGAACTCGGACTTTGTTAGTTGGATATTGTGAAGGTAATGGATGGCTTTCAACAAATTTATTGAATATCTATCCTAGTTAACCTTGGCAGCAGAATTGCACTGTGTCGAGAAGGGATTCAAGAATTAAACTAAATAGAAAGATGGGGGGGGGAATTCAAGAGCACCTCTTGTCAGACTGACTGGGATTATAGTTTGTGCTGAAACTTATTACTGAGCGATTTGGTATAACCACAAAGATCTAAAGATTTAGTTTATTAACTTGATGTGAAAATAGATCTTTTTCTGTAGATTAAGAGGAAATGTATCCCTTAACGGAATTCTTGAGTCCTTTGCTGTTCCTGAATGGATTTCCCTCATGTTTTGTCATCAAGCAGTTGTCTTAAAAATGTATGATGTTTTAAGGAGAATTAAAAGAATTCCCACTATTGCTTCAGTTCAGCATTCACATCTGTGCCGTGCACGTGGCAGGAAGGAAGCAACTGAGCCCAGAATGTATAAGCCGATGACTAAACTCATGACTGTTAACCATCTGCTGCTCTTTTCAGTAGAAGTTGAAATTATAGTGCATAGCACAAAAGACATTTGCTGGGAAACTGATTTTACAGCAACTTGCAATTATATAGCACCTTTTATTCTCGGAAAATATTCCAAGGCGCTTCACAGGACTGCAGCCAGACAAAAATTGACACCGAGCCAAAGAAGGAGATACTAGAATGGGTGACTAAAAGCTTGGTTAAAGGAGGAGAGAGGTGGAGAGATTTAGGGAGGGAATTCAGAAGCTTGGGGCCTAGACGGCTGAAGGTATGGCCACCAATGATAGGGCAAAGAAAGTGGGGGATACACAAACTGCAAGATTTGGAGGATTGTAGGGCTGGAGGATGTTCGAGATAGGGAGGGGCAAGGCCATGGAGAGATGTGAATACGAGGATGAGAATTTTTAACACGAGGTGATAATGAACTGGGAGCCAATGTCGTTCAGCGAGCACTTGTGGGGGATGGGTGAATAGGATTTGGTGAGAGTTAGGGTTTGGGCAGCTGAGTTTCGGGTGAGCTAAAGTTTACGGAGGGTAGAAGACGGGAGGCCAACCAGGAAAACATTGGAATAGTTGTGTCTAGAAGTAACAAAATCGTGGATGAGGGTTTTGGTAGCAGATGAGCTGAGTCCAGGGCATTGACGTTACGGATTTAGTCTAAATAGAGGTTGAGATTATCCTAATATTATGGTGTGAATGAATCCTTGATTGTTGCCACCAGGGCATACACTAAATGACTTGTTCCTAGAACAAATAATTTGAACTGTTGATATTGAAGCATTAGGACTAGTTGGTCAGGACACTTGGCGCTCTCCCTGCTTTTCTTTGGATAGTTTTATGGGATCTGTTACCTCTGCACCCAAGTCGGAAGATAGGGCCTCACTTTAATGTCTCATCGAAAAGATGGCTGTAGGAATTTTAACTCTTGGGTAGAAAAGCAGCCTAATAGGAGGGCCAATCACTTAACAGCCGGGTTTCATGAACATAGCGCTAGCTGACTTCCTGACTCAAATGTCTGGGGAAGCGGTGGAAAGTCACATAACCGGGAGGCTGCTGTCAGACCTAAGGCTGGTGCGGAGATGGGAGGTCTACACTTGTGGGGTTCGGAGGATCACTCCTCCAGGCCCCATAAAGGAAAGTTTTAAACTTGCCTTGCAGGGCCCTTCTTGCTGTTTAAAAATCACAAAGGATCGGTGACAGTGGATGTAATTCACACGCTTCATTTTAGCTGCCCACCTGCAGAACTGTAGATAATTGTAGCAGAAGGAATCATTTCTTGGTTTGTGTTTTATTACATAGGAACAGAAGTAGGCTATTCAGTGCCTCGATGCAATTAAATTAGATCATGATTTTTCTGTGTCTTAACTCCATTTATCCACCTTGGTTCAGTCACCCTTAATACCTTTGCCGAATAATCTGTTGATCTCAGTTTTGAAATTTTCAATTGACCTAGCCTCAACAGCTTTTTGAGGGAAGAGTTCCAGATTTGCTTTGTGTGGAGAAGTACTTTCTGACATCACTCCTTAATGGTCTAGCTCTAATTTTAAGGTTATGCCCCCTTGTTCTGGACACTCTCACCAGAGGAAATAGTTTCGCTCTATCTAATATCAAATCCTTTAATCATCTCAAACTCCATAATTAGATCACCTATTAATCTTCTGTACTCAATTGAATACAAACCTAATTATGCATCCTATCCTATCATCATTTAACCCTTTCTGTGTCGATATCATTCTGGTGAATCTGCACTGCACCCCCTGCAAGGCCAATATATTCTTCCTAAGGTGTGGTGCCCGGGACTGAATGCAGTACTCTAGATGGGGCCTAACCAGAGCTTTATACAACTGTGACATAACTTCTACCCCTTTGTATTCTAGCCCACTTGAGATATTATCCTTTTTAATTTTTTTTGTACCTGTCCACCAACTTTTAGTGATTTTTGAACTTGCATCCCAAAATTTCTCTGCTTATCCACAGTTCCCAGCTTCTCGTTATTTAGAAACTACTCTGATCTATCTTTCTTGGGTCCACAGAGGATGACTTCACACTTCCCCATATTGAATTCCATCTGCCACAGTTTTGACCACTTACCCATCAATGCGCTGAATTTTCACCACCATTCTGTGCCCTTTTTTTTGGCTTACGCTGTTATTTTTGGAGCAGATTAAAATCTTCAAGTTTCGCCAAAGTTTCTGTGCCATTCTAAAATAGATACATCCGATTTTTTTTTTTTAGTTCCCGAATTTTTGATGTCGCTGGGGGTGGAACCCCATTTAAGCGAGTTTGGCCAAGTACAATTTTTTCTAAAGTGGCGCAATGCACCGTTCTGGAAAAACCTTACCTACATTTAAAGTCGACGGAGAGAAGACGCCATTGTTTTAGCGGAGCTGAAGACACAACCGGGGGGCGAGGGGCCTTTTGGCCCGGGATAGAAGCGACCGGTGCAGGGGCCATTTGGCCCGGGATGGAAGCGGGCTGGTGCAGGGGGGGCCTTTAGGCCTGGGATAGAAGTGGGGTGGTGCAGGGGGGGCCTTTAGGCCTGGGATAGAAGTGGGGTGGTGCAGGGGGGGCCTTTAGGCCTGGGATAGAAGTGGGGTGGTGCAGGGGGGGCCTTTAGGCCTGGGATAGAAGTGGGCTGGTGCGGGGGGCCTTTAGGCCTGGGATAGAAGTGGGCCGGTGCGGGGGACCTTTAGGCCTGGGATAGAAGTGGGGTGGTGCAGGGGGGGCCTTTAGGCCTGGGATAGAAGTGGGGTGGTGCAGGGGGGGCCTTTAGGCCTGGGATAGAAGTGGGGTGGTGCAGGGGGGGCCTTTAGGCCTGGGATAGAAGTGGGCTTGTGCGGGGGACCTTTAGGCCTGGGATAGAAGTGGGCTTGTGCGGGGGACCTTTAGGCCTGGGATAGAAGTGGGCCGGTGCAGGGGGGGCCTTTAGGCCTGGGATAGAAGTGGGCCGGTGCGGGGGGCCTTTAGGCCTGGGATAGAAGTGGGCTGGTGCAGGGGGGGTCTTTAGGCCTGGTATAGAAGCGGGCCGGTGCGGGGGGCCTTTAGGCCTGGGATAGAAGTGGGGTGGTGCGGGGGGCCTTTAGGCCTGGGATAGAAGCGGGCCAGTGCGGGGTGCCTTTAGGCCTGGGATAGAAGTGGGCTGATGCAGGGGGCCTTTAGGCCCGGGATAGAAGCGGGCCGGTGCGGGGTGCCTTTAGGCCTGGGATAGAAGCGAGACGGTGCGGGGGGCCTTTTGGCCTGGGCCCCATCATGGAGTCATGGTTGAGTTTACAAAAAGAGAAATCAATTTTCAAATATTAGGCTCTTGGATTGCTTACACCTGTTATGAACATAGAAGTTCTTGGGAGAGAAAAATTAGCAATGACATTTCAGGATAAATTCAGCATCCCTCGTTACCCTGACAACCTCAGTTTTTCAGCGCAGACCTTAAGCTCCACCCACAGAGCTTAAGGACAATCTGCTCCACTCCAAAATGAAAGGTTATGCCGGCGAAGCATATAGGATCCTGGGCTTTATGAATAGCATACAAGTACAAAAGCCAGAAAGTTATGGTAAACCTATGTAAAACACTAATTTGGCCCCAGTTTGAGTATTGTCCCATTCTGGGCACCAAACTTTGGACCCAAATTTGGCCAGGAGTTTTTTTGGAGCAACTTGATTTTCTTAAAAATCCCCATTCTGCACATTTAATTTGTGCCAGTGTAAGTGAGTTAGTTAGGATTTTTTTTAGTTTAATTTTTTTTTTCAAAAGGGGGCGTTACCAGCCACCTATGCCTGTTTTGGCCAATTAAGCCAGTTTGGACAGCTAATAGTTGCTCCAAACTAACTTAGGCCAGTGTGCGTGGCCACTTGTGGCTGCACAGAAAACCCTTTTGGAGAGTTAAGAAATCAGCGCAGGTAGCCAGAGATTGGGGGGGGGGGGGGGGGAGATGAGGGAGAAGGGAAGCACAGAGGACCTTGCAAAGCACTAAACACCTTCACAACAGCATTCAAGAAGCATAAAAACCATCAACAATAAATAAAAAAATAAATAAAAAATAAAACTTAAGTCCTACCTTCATATCAAAACTCTCCTCCCCACCCCCCCCCCCCTAATCAAAACAAAGCACAACCATCAATAAATAAAAAATAAAACTCAAGTTCTACCTAGCCAGGGAAGTCAGCAGACCGGTGCGGGAGGCCACTAGGCCGGGGATAGGTGCAAGATAACGCACCAACTCAAGAATGCACCGGCAAGCCCTTCGGCCAGGGCTAGGGGCTGGAAAAGGCACCAACTCTCTCTCCGAGGATTGGACTTCTCTGAGGACTGGACTTCTCGGAGGATGGGATTTCTCCGAGGGACCTCCGGTTGGGTGCAGGAGCTACTGCGCATGCGCAAAACCTCCAGTGTGCATGCGTTGAGCTGTCGGCACTGTTTTTCACGCAGGGCCCTCGCTCCGCCCCCTAATGGACAGACCACGCTGCGCCAAGCCACGGGGGAGAATATGGAGCTACATTTTCTGCGCCGTTTTGGGAGCAGAAAGTAGGTGCACATTAGGTAAGTACGCCGCGAAAAAACCGGAGGGCCAAATTTGGGCCCTTTAGGAGGGATATGAAGGCTTTGAAGAGGGTGCAGAAGGTATTTACTAGAATGGTTTCAGTGATGGATTGCAGTTACGTGGAGGGACTGGAGAAGCTGGGGTTGTTGTCCTTAGAGCAGAGAAGGCTAAGAGAAGATTTGATGGGTGTTTCATCATGATGGGTTTAGATAGAGTAAATAAAGAGAAACTCTTTTCAGTTGCTGAAGGGTCGATGACCAGAATGCACAGATTTAAGGTCATTGGCAAAAAAACAGGCGACGTGAGGAAAAGCTTTATAATGCAACGATTGGTTAGGATTTGGAATGCACTGCCTGATAGGCTGGCGGGTACAGATTCAATAGTAGCCTTCTAAAGGGAACTGGATAAATACTTGAAGGAGAAAACAATTCCGTGATATGGGGAAAGAACAGGGGAGTGGGACTAATTGGTTGTTCTTTGAAAGAGCCGGCACAGACTCAATGGGCTGAATGGCCTCCTTGTGTGTTGTACTCTTCTGTGATTCTATATTGCAAAGAAATAAAATAGGGAGTTCAGAAGAAACTTTTTTTTACCCAGAGAGTGGTGAGTATGTGGAACTCACTACCGCAGGCGAATAGTATGGATGCATTTAAGGGGAGGCTAGATAAGCATATGAGGGAGAAGGGAATAAAGGGTTATGCTGATGGGATTAGATGAGGAAAGACGGAAGGAGGCTCAAGTGGAGCATAAGCCCCGACATGGACTGGTTGGGCCGAATGGCCTGTTTCTGTGCTGTATATCCGATGTGACGTTAAGGCAATAGAGAGGTTACTGCACAGATCCACTAGTATACTGACTGGTATAGGGGAACGTACAAATGTGAAGAAAAACATGAAAATTTAGATTGTTTTTGTTAGAACCGAGGGGATTAAAGGGTGATTTGAAACCGACTGTTTCTAGTTATTGAGAGATCTTAAGATCATAAGTTCCAGTGAGGTTAGCAGTCATTCAATTTAAAATCCTCAGTGATCAGGGAGGTTGGGAGACATCCTTTGCAGTTATTGGAGTACGGAATACTTTGTTTCAAGCAGGGAAAATTGCATCTTTTAAGGGAAAATTGAATAAATATTTGAAGCAGCAGATGGTGAGCCTCTGCGGAGAGTTTGGTTGGTGTGATTAGGTTTGGATTGCTCCAGCAAATATCCAGATATGATGGGCCAAATTACCTAATTCTTTGCAGTAAACGTCTATGGTTTTAGAAGCCGTAAATTTTAAGTTGCAGTTAAGAAATAAAAAGTGTGTGTGTGTGTGTGTGTGTAAAATGAGATTTCAGAAGGATACATTCATGGACATGTTCATGTTACCATATTAAAAAGTCAATCCGATCCAAACTGGTACAAAGTTGGAAGGTTAAATACTGCGTTCAGTATTTCTAATTGCTTTGATCAAAATTTTAATCTTTTAATAGCACTGTGCAAAGCTCTGAATCCACTGATGTCATTCGTTTTAAACCAGAATGCATGCGCTTGACTTGGCCTGCACTGTATTGTATTCAATTTAAAATATTCATCCTTCTTGTATTTAAACCTTTCCAAACTGGAGATTGCAAGCAATTCACAGATGTCATTTTTCTTTTTGACTGTTTGAGAAATAGAATCAGCTAACCCAGAAATGTATAATAAGAAGGGATGTAAAACAATCTTGGTTTCGAATTTTGATTTGTATACCTGCTGTACTAGCCTTGAAATGATCTGATATGGGAATGTTGTCAGCTTGGTGGAGAAAATGCCCATATAGCTTTGAACAGTCAGTACTGTTGTGCATGTGGGTTGAGGCACAACCAAGATGACACTGCCAGGCCATGGCACATCATTTTGTAGTTGAAGGGTCTTAAAGCACTCCTGAATAATTTTGGTGACAGTTGCATTTTTGTCCACATGTCTGGAATAAGTTTACCAAAACAGTCTGGAGTTCATGTGGAAGCCCCTAACCAATATGATATGTTCTTCTCTGAATTTATTGATCAGACTTGTCTGTTGTTTATATTGTATCTTCTGCAGGGCGCTGGAACTGATGAAAAGTGCTTGATCGAAATTCTTGCCTCAAGAACCAACCAGGAACTTAGAGCAATCATTCAGGCTTATAAGCAAGGTCTGGCTGTAATACATTTTGTACCTCATTTACTGTTTGACAGCAGTGGTTGGTTACGCAGTTGAGGTGTCACTTAATTGGTGATGGTGTACACTCTGGTGTTAATGGCCTATGGCTCTGGCAGCATTAACTTCAACAAGTTGTAGCTAACCATTTTTTTGGCTGTGCCTGCTCTTCACAGACTGGTGAAAGAGTTTGGTGTTCGCTGGCCTGCACCCCATCTTCCTCAGCCATTGGATATGATATACAAAAAGAATTGTGAACCAAGTCTTAAAAATTCTGCATGCATAGTTACATAAATGTTCCACTGTTTGGAGAGGAATAGTTTCTGCAGCTCTGGGAGTTGCATCTGGCATCTAGGGTTCCCAACCCTCCTGCTTTCGGCAGGGAGTCTCCCGGAATAGGCGAATGGTCCCTTGAGCACTGCCGCTGGCGACTCTGGAGAAACGGTCCTTGCATGTGCAGTCTGAACCATGGCTGTCGTGACTTGTAACCAAACCACGTTGTCCAAGCCCAGCTGGTCTTCCCACTATGTCGGTTTTGAGGATGATGACATTGGCCCAACAAAAACCATCTTGAAACGGCAAGTCCTGAGGGAGCAACTTTGGGAGGGTGAGAGAGGGGCACAAACTGGGAAGGAGGGGCGCGGTGGTGGGCGATAGAACACACAGTAGAGGGAGATAGAGTTTTTGTCGGCCTGTGATGTGCTTTGTTATATAATCTATTTTATTACGGGAGTTGGACAGATTTGGTGCTTCTCCATGAAGCTGGGTGTCAGCGGTGGGGTGTGGGAGTCACACATCCCTAGTTCATGCACCTAGTCCCCATCCCTAGTTCCTGACCTTAGCTGCAGCACTGTGGGGAGGTGCCTGACTTGCAATGGTTATGGAAGGGAGAACTATCAATAGACTGTTCTGTACCTCCTTGCTGCCAGGTGAATTTGCATGTACGGAAAGTAATTTATTTACTTGCAAACAAAGTGCTGTTGGGTGACTTTTCAGTATTGCATTCCACTCCTGGTTCAGCTTCAATGTTTTTACAGTCCTTTGGTTTTAAATTGTTGCTTTTCTAAAAAAAACTTGGCATATATGATTTTGGTGGGCTACTGTAACACTTGTTGCTGACTGCATATTTGTAACTTCCAGTGCTCTGTGGTGCACATGTTAAAATGTTTGTGTTGGTGATTCCAGTAGTGTCCGTTGGCAAAAGCCAAAAAGGTGATTCATACTTTTAGGACCAAGTGTTATTAATGAGACGTGAACATTTCTGTATGCCTTGAGGTATATTGTAATAACTCTCAAACTGACAGAGACTGCTCTGATCTGTGGCCCTAACTATTTCATTCAACACCTCTTTCAGAATATGGCAATGATTTGGAAGAAGATGTTGCCAGTGACACTTCTGGCCATTTCCAAAGAATTTTGGTGATTCTTCTCCAGGTAAAAATTTAGAATCCGTATCAAAGTACAAAGTGCCAAACCACTGTATTTATTGTAAATGTTTAGAGGCATCATGTCTATGCAATTATCCCAAACAACAACAACTTGCATTCACTTCACAGGAGGGTTATCAAACAAAATTTGACTGTGACACATAAGGAGATATTAGGACAGGTGACCAAAAGCTTGGTCAAAGAGGTAGGTTTTAAGGAGCATCTTAAATGAGGAGAGAGAGGTGAGGCAGTTTAGGAAGGGAATTGCAGAGATTAGAGCCTAGGCAGCTGAAGGCATGGCCGGCAATGGTTGAGTGATTTAAAAGCGGGGAGGATTGTCGGGCTGGAGGAGTAGGGAGGGGCAAAATCATGGCGGGATTTGAAAACCAGGATGAGAATTTTAAAATTGTGGTGTTGCTGGACCGAGGGCCAGTGTAGGTTGGCGACCACAGGAGTGACAGCACTGCCCCCCAGTCATCAAAATCCACGGCGCGGCCCTGGACACCGTGGACCACTTCCCATATCTCGGGAGCCTCCTATCAACAAGAGCAGGCATCGACGATGAGACCCAGCACGGCCTCCAGTGCGCCAGTGCAGCCTTCGGCCGCCTGAGGAAAAGAGTGTTTCAAGACCAGGCCCTAAAAACTGTCACCAAACTAAGCTTATGGTCTACAGGGCTGTAGTAATACCCGCCCTCCTGTATGGCTCAGAGACATGGACCATGTACAGCAGACACCTCAAGTCGCTGGAGAAATATCACCAACGATGTCTCCGTAAGATCCTACAAATCCCCTGGGAGGACAGGCGCACCAACATCAGCGTCCTCGTCCAGGCCAACATACCCAGCATTGAAGCACTGACCGCACTCGATCAGCTCCGCTGGGCAGGCCACATAGTTCGCATGCCAGACACGAGACTCCCAAAGCAAGTGCTCTACTTTGAGCTCCTCCACGGCAAACGAGCCAAAGGTGGGCAGCGGAAATGTTACAAGGACACCTTCAAAGCCTCCCTGATAAAGTGCGACATCCCCACTGATGCCTGGGAGTTCCTGGCCAAAGACCGCCCTAAGTGGAGGAATTGCATCCGAGAAGGCACTGAGAACCTCAAGTCTCAACGCCGAGAGCATGCAGAAATCAAGCGCAGGCAGCGGAAAGAGCGTGCGGCAAACCAGTCCCACCCACCCCTTCCCTCAACGACTATCTGTCCCACCTGTGACAGAGTCTGTGGCTCTCGTATTGGACTGTTCAGCCACTAAAGAACTCACTTCAGGAGTGGAAGCAAGTCTACCTTGATTCCGAGGGACTGCCTATGATGATGATGATGGGTAAATGGGACTTGGTATGAGTTAGGACACGGGCAGCAGAGTTTTGGTTCTCAATTTTACGGAGGGTTCAAGGTGGGATGCAGGCCAGGAGAGCATTATAATAGTCAATAGTTACTAGAGGTAACAATGGCATGGATGAGGGTTTCAGCAGGAGATGAGCTGAGGCAGGGGTGGAAACAGTCGATGTTGTGGAAGTGGAAGCAAGCAGTCTTGGTGATGGAGAGGCTATAGTGTCGGAAGCTCGGCTCAGTCAAATAGAGCACCAAGGTTGCGAACAGTCTGGTTAAGCCTCAGATAGTGGCTCGGGACAGGGATGTAGTTGGTGGTTAGGGAACGGAGTTTCTGGTGACGATTGAAGATAATGGGTTCAGCCTTTCCAATATTTAATGGAGGAAATTTCTGCTCTGCTGTACTGGATGTTGGACAAGTCGCATGACCAATCAGATACAGTGGAGGGATTGAGAGGGGTGTTGTTGAGGTAGAGCTGTCGCAGCGGACATGTGGAACCTAACATGATTTTGGATGATGTCGCTAAGGGGCAGCATGTAGATGAGAAATAGGAGGGGGCCAAGGATCGATTCTTGGACTTGAATTAACGATGCGAGAGTGGGTAGATAAGCCATTGGAAAAGATTCTCTGGCTGCGACTGGATAGATCTGAATGGAACCAGGTGACGGCAGTCCCACCCAGCTGGACAATGGAGTAGATGCGTTGGAGGAGGATGGTGTGGTCAGCCGTGTTAAAGGCTACAGACAGGTTAAGAAGGATGAGGAGGGATGTTTAGCAGTGTCACATAGGATGTTATTTGTGACTTTGATGAGGGCTGTTTCAGTGCTGTGGCAGTGGCAGAAACCTGATTAGAAGGGTTTGAACATGGGAAAGATGGCACAGATTTGGGAGCCGACAACACATTCAAGGACTTAGGAGAGGAAAGGGAGGTTGGAGGAGGAGTGATAGTTTGCAAGGACAGAGGGGTCAAACATGTTTGTTTTGAGGATGGGTTGATGACTACAGATTTGAAGGGGAGTGGAACAGTACATGTGGAGAGAGAACAGTTTATAGTAGATATGTTTGAACAAAATTAACTCTGGATATTGTTTGCCTTCATGTTCATACCTATTTTTATGCATTTGCATAACTGCTTTGTGGCGCAAATGTAAAATTGTATCCCTGAATTCAATAATGTAATCAATAAATAGACACGGAAGAAATATTAGGATGGCTGACCAAAAGCTTGGTCAAAGAGGTGGATTTTAAGAACAAGCAAGAGTGAAGTGCAGGCGTTTAGTGAGGAAATTCCAGCGGTCTTGGCGGCTAAAGACACGGCTGCCAACAGTGGGACAAAGGGAGAAAGTTGCACAAGAGGCCACATTGGAAGAACATAATTTGGGGTGCGGTTATGGGGCTAGAGGAGATTCTATGGGAAACACTCGAGGACACCGAGGCTGTCAGGGCCCGATGGAAGGAGCACTTTGAAGATCTCCTGAATCAAGACTCTGCCTTTGACTCGAGTGTTCTCGACTCCATCCCGCAGCATGCGACCCGCCACCAACTCAGTGAAACTCCAACGTTGCACGATGTAGGCAAAGCCATAAAACAGCTTAAGAATAACAAGGCTACGGGTGCGAGTGGAATCCCTGCCGAGGCACTAAAATATGGCGGAGAGGCACTGTTGGCGCGGATACATGATCTCATCTCTCTCATCTGGAGGGAGGAGAGCATGCTGGGAGATCTGAGAGATGCAGTGATTGTGACCATATTTAAAAAGGGGGCAAGTCCGACTGTGGCGACTACAGGGGAATCTCCCTGCTTTCAGCCACTGGGAAAGTTGTTGCTTGAGTTCTCCTCAATCGTCTTCTCCCTGTGGCTGAGGAGCTCCTCCCAGAATCACAATGCAGATTTCGTCCCCTACGGGGCACAACAGACATGACCTTTGCAGCGCGCCAGTTGCAGAAAAAATGCAGGGAGCAGCACCAGCCCTTATACATGGCCTTTTTCGATCTACAAATGCCTTTGACACTGTCAACCGTGAGGGTCTATGGGGTGTCCTCCTCCGTTTCGGATGCCCCCAAAAGTTTGTCAACATCCTTCGCCTGCTTCACGATGACATGCAGGCCGTGATCCTTACCAATGGATCCATTACAGACTCAATTCACGTCCGGACTGGGGTCAAACAGGGCTGTGTCATTGCTCCAACCCTCTTCTCAATCTTTCTCGCTGCCATGTTCCATCTCACAATCAACAAGCTCCCCGCTGGAGTGGAACTAAATTACAGAACCAGTGGGAAGCTGTTTAACCTACGCCGCCTCCAGGCCAGGTCCAAGATCATCCCAACCTCTGTCATTGAGCTGCAGTATGCCGACGACGCCTGCGTCTGCGCACATTCTGAGGCTGAACTCCAGGATATAGTCAATGTATTCACTGAGGCATATGAAAGCATGGCCCTTACGCTTAACATCGTAAGACAAAGGTCCTTCACCAGCCTGTCATCGCCGCACAGCACTGTCCCCCAATCATCAAGATCCATGGTGCAGCCCTCGACAACGTGGACCATTTCCCATATCTCAGGAGCCTCTTGTCAACAAAGGCAGACATTGATGCGGAGATTTAACATCGCCTCCAGTGCACCAGTGCAGCCTTCAGCCGCCTGTGGAAAAGAGTGTTTGAAGACCAGGCCCTCAATTCTACCACCAAACTCATGGTCTACAGGGCTGTAGTAATACCCGCCCTCCTGTATGGATCTGAGGCATGGACGATGTACAGAAGGCACCTCAAGTCGCTGGAGATATATCACCAACGATATCTTCGCAAGATCCTGCAAATCTCCTGGGAGGACAGGCGCACCAACATCAGTGTCCTCGACCAGGCTAACATCCCCAGTATTGAAGCACTGACCACACTCGATCAGCTTCGCTGGGCAGGCCCCATAGTACGCATGCCAGATACGAGACTCCCTAAGCCAATGCTTTATGCGGAGCTCCTTCATGGTAAACGAGCCAAAGGAGGACAGCGGAAACATTATAAGGACACCCTCAAAGCCTCCCTAGTAAAGTGCGACATCACTACTGACACCTGGGAGACCCTGGCCGCAGACCGCCTGAGGTGGAGAAAGTCCATCCGGGAGGGCGTTGAGCTCTTTGAGTCTCGACGCAAGGAGCGTGAAGAGGCCAGGCGCAGGCAACGGAAGGAGCGCGCGGCAAACCAGCCCTACCGACCCCTTCCCCCGACAAATGTCTGTCCCATCTGTAACAGGGTCTGTGGCTCTCATATCGGACTGTTCAGCCATCAAAGAACTCACTTTGGGAGTGGAAGCAAGTCCTCTTCGATTCTGAGGGACTGCCTATGATAATGAGAGGAGATTAGAGATGGAGAGGGGTGTGGCTACAGTGGGAATTAAATACGAAGGTGAGAATTTTATATTGGATGTGTTGGGGGACCAGTAGCCAATGGAGCTCAATGAGGACAGGGATATATATATATATAATATACCCATGTAATGGTGTTTATCCAGATTATTCTTAAAAAACAGAACAGTTTTGACAACCTTGCTGCTTTGAGAAATGTGACCCTTTAAGAATGTAAAAAACACACAGTAATAATTTTCTGAATGTTTTCAGATATGGTCCTGACTTTGAAGGGGTGGGAATGGTGCACATGAGTGATGCACCCTGAGAGTCCAAGGATGTGGAGATCCTGCCAATCTTAATGACAGGGCCTCATCTACATAGATGTTTCCAGAGTCCCATCCAAACCCAGCCAGATCCACTACCTGGCTGGCGGACGGGACGCAGTTTGGTGGCAAGAGGCTGCAGCCGGTGGGAACAGTCCCCCGCAGTCAGTGGGATGAGGGCCTGGAGGTGATCGGTGCAGGGTGGGCTGGGGAGGCACAAGGTCTCCTTGTTCCTTGTGGGGCCTGGGGGAAGCACTCCTGCTCCTGGTCCATGAATTCTGACACAAGTCATTTTTCAAAACTTATCTTGACCTCTTCTGGCCAGTCGGAATCTCCTGCCCTGGTTCTGCTATCCGGCTGCAGACAATGTGGGACTCCCCTGGACCACCGCCTGCCTATAGAGGGAGCCTTGGCTGACTTGAAAGTCGGAAAATAAATTGCCTGTCAGGAAATGGCTGGATTTGCATCGTTAATGGGAATTAATCTAGCTGTTGCCATTTAATTCATGTCATAATGATGGGATTTATGGTCCTGACATAAAACTCAAACCTTGGAGGCCCAGAAGGGGAACAAGTGAAGCTGTGGAGTCTCACTCCAGCAGGTAATGAATTGGTCCCAGAGATTTTAAAAAAAAAACAATGTCTTGGGAGTATTTTTCTCCCAGTCTTGCCATGCACACGCCTTTTAATGTCAGAAGTCAGGGTGCAAAGCTATTTTGACACACAGCAAATTCTAAAGATTTATTTCAGAAAATAAGTTGGGAATACAATATTTGAGGAAGAATGTTTGTCACCTACTCTGCCATTCACTTATTAACATCTCGAGGATCAATACAACAATTCCCAAACACAAATGGGTTACAATGTTCTCTTCTGCTTGATTTTAATACTTTTTTTCTTTGTCTCTTTTTTTCTCAAACCGTTCTTTCTTTCCTTCTCTATCTTTCTGTCTCTAGTTTGACTAGTTCATAAGAACATAAGAACATAAGAATTAGGAACAGGAGTAGGCCATCTAGCCCCTCGAGCCTGCTCCGCCATTCAATAAGATCATGGCTGATCTGGTCGTGGACTCAGCTCCACTTACCCGCCCTCTTCCCTTAACCCTTAATTCCCTTATTGCTTAAAAATCTATCTATCTTTGACTTGAAAACATTCAATGAGCCAGCCTCAACTGCTTCCTTGGGCAGAGAATTCCACAGATTCACAACCCTCTGGGAGAAGAAATTCTTTCTCAACTCGGTTTTAAATTGGCTCCTCCGTATTTTGAGGCTGTGCCCCCTAGTTCTAGTCTTCCCCCACCAATGGAAACAACCTCTCTGCCTCTATCTTGTCTATCCTTTCATGATTTTAAATGTTTCTATAAGATCACCCCTCATCCTTCTGAACTCCAAGGAGTAAAGACCCAGTCTACTCAATCTATCATCATAAGGTAACCCCCTCATTTCTGGAATCAGCCTAGTGAATCGTCTCTGTACCCCTTCCAAAGCTAGTATATCCTTCCTTAAGTAAGATGACCAAAACTGCACGCAGTACTCCAGGTGCGGCCTTACCAATACCTTATACAGTTGCAGCAACACCTCCCTGCTTTTGTACTCCATCCCTTTCGCAATGAAGGCCAACATTCCATTTGCCTTCCTGATTACCTGCTGCACCTGCAAACTAACCTTTTGGGATTCATGCACAAGGACCCCCAGGTCCCTCTGCACCACAGCATGTTGTAATTTCTCCCCATTCAAATAATATTCCCGTTTACTGTTTTTTTTCCCAAGGTGGATGACCTCACACTTTTCGACATTGTATTCCATCTGCCAAACCTTAGCCCGTTCGCTTAACCTATCCAAATCTCCTTGCAGCCTCTCTGAGTCCTCTACACAACCCGCTTTCCCACTAATCTTAGTGTCATCTGCAAATTTTGTTGCACTACACTCTGTCCCCTCCTCTAGGTCATCTATGTATATTGTAAACAGTTGTGGTCCCAGCACTGATCCCTGTGGCACACCACTAACCACTGATTTCCAACCCGAAAAGGACCCATTTATCCCGACTCTCTGCTTTCTGTTCGCCAGCCAATTCTCTATCCATGCTAATACATTTCCTCTGACTCTGCGTACCTTTATCTTCTGCAGTAACCTTTTGTGTGGCACCTTATCGAATGCCTTTTGGAAATCTAAATACATCACATCCATCGGTACACCTCTATCCACCATGCTCGTTATATCCTCAAAGAATTCCAGTAAGTTAGTTAAACATGATTTCCCTTTCATGAATCCATGCTGCGTCTGCTTGATTGCACTGTTCCTATCCAGATGTCCCGCTATTTCTTCCTTAATGATAGTTTCAAGCATTTTCCCCACTACAGATGTTAAACTAACCGGCCTATAGTTACCTGCCTTTTGCCTGCCCCCTTTTTTAAACAGAGGCATTACATTAGCTGCTCTCCAATCCGCTGGTACCTCCTCAGAGTCCAGAGAATTTTGGTAGATTATAACAAATGCACTTGCTATAACTTCCGCCATCTCTTTTAATACCCTGGGATGCATTTCATCAGGACCAGGGGACTTGTCTACCTTCAGTCCCATTAGTCTGTCCAGCACTACCTCCCTCGTGATAGTGATCATCTCAAGGTCCTCCCTTCCCACATTCCTATGACCAGCAATTTTTGGCATGGTTTTTGTGTCTTCCACTGTGAAGACGGAAGCAAAATAATTGTTTAAGGTCTCAGCCATTTCCACATTTCCCATTATTAAATCCCCCTTTTCATCTTCTAAGGGACCAACATTTACTTTAGTCACTCTTTTCCGTTTTATATATCTGTAAAAGCTTTTACTATCTGTTTTTATGTTTTGCGCAAGTTTACCTTCGTAATCTATCTTCCCTTTCTTTATTGCTTTTTTAGTCATTCTTTGCTGTTGCTTAAAATCTTCCCAATCCTCTAGTTTCCCACTAACCTTGGCCACCTTATATGCATTGGTCTTTGATTTGATAGTTCACCCTATTTCCTTCTGTTATTCGTTCTGTTTTTTTCTCTCTCCTCTTGTTTCATTGGTTAAGGAAATGGACTATTAGGCATGATGTTCATGAGGTCCCAGATGCGACGTTGACATCGCTGCGATGTTATCAATTTGCATTTTCAGCAAATATTTGCGGTGCAAACATAGCGCTTTCTGAAGAGTGAGGTTAAACGTTCAGTTAATGATTTTCATTGCGAGAAGCACCATTCCAGCAATTTCTGGGCTTTCCGTTAGCGTGAATGATGACAAAACATCGTAATCCGTCAGTTGTAGAAATTCATTCCAGCTGTGAAAATCATAATTATAACAATTAACATTTCTTTCCTCTCTGGTTAGGCCAATAGAGATGAGAACACCGCATATGATGAAACCGCAGTTAAAAAAGATGCACAGGTTAGTCAAAGCATTTCAAGGTTGAACTTGTTTTTTCGGTAACAGGCCTTACTCTTTAAATAATTCCATAGGTTCTTTGATCTTGCACATTTTTAGCTAGTTTTGAGGCTGTTGTGCTACTGTATCTACTTCATTTGGTTATTGAGCCTGCTCGAGATGAATATTTAAAACAATTTACCAATATAATACTGACCAAGTGAGTAACTGAATTGCATGTTTGTTAGGCAGCCCCATCATCTTGCAGTGCTACAGTAAATCAAGGCTTTTTGTAAACCATTCTACAATCTTCCAACTTTTGTCTTTCATAGAATCCTAGAAACTTATGGCACAGAAGGCGGCCATTTGGCCCATCGTGTAAGTGCCAGCTGAAAAAGAACTATCCAGCCAAATCCCACTTTCCAACTCTTGCTCCATAGCCCTGTAGATTATGGCAATTCAAGTGCCTATCCAAGTACTTTATAAGTGTGCTAAGGGTTTCTGCCTCTGCCTCTTTCAGGCAGTGAGTTCCAGACCCCCACCACCCTCTGGGTGAAAGAAGTTCTCCTCAACTCCCCTCTAATCCTTCTACCAAATACTTTAAATCGATGCTCCCTGGTTATTGACTTATCTGCTCCTTCCTATCCATTCTATCTCGGCTCCTCATAATTTTATCCACCTCAATCAAGTCTCCCGTCAGCCTCCTCTGTTCCAAAGAAAATAACCCCAGCCTATCCCATCTTTCCTCATAGCTCAAATTCTCCAGACCTGGCAACATCCTCATAAATCTCCTCTGTACCATCTCTAGTTCAATCATATCTTTCCTGTAATATGGTGACCAGTACTCTAGCTGTGGCCGAATTAGTATTGTATACAGTTCAAGCATAACCTCCCCGCTCTTGTATTCTGTGCCTTGGCTAATCAAGGAAAGTATCCCGTATGCCTTCTTAACCACCTTATCTACCTTCAGTGCTCTATGGACATACACTTCAAGGTCCCTCTGTTTCTCTACATTTCTCAGAATCCTACCATTTATTGTGTATTTCCTTGCTTTGTTGGCCCTCCCCAAATGCATTACCTCATACTTCTGCGGGTTGAATTCAATTTGTCACTTTTTTTCCTACCTCACCAGTCCATTGATATCTTAGAATCATAGAAATTTGCAGCACGGAAGGAGGCCATTTCAGCCCATCGTGTTTTGTGCCAGCTGACCAAGAGCTATCCAGCCAAATCCCACTTTCCAGCTCTTGGCCCGTAGCCCTGTAGGTTACAGCACTTTAAGGGCACATCCAAGTATTTTTTAAATGTGGTGAGGCTTTCTACTTCTACCACCCTTTCAGGCAGTGAGTTCCAGACCCCCACCACCCTCTGGGAAATTTCCCCTCCTATCTCCTCTATCCCCTCCCCCCCCGCCCCAATTACTTTCGATCTATACCTCCTGGTTGTTGACCCCTCTGCCAAGGGAAACAGATCCTTCCTATCCACTCTATCCAGGCTCTCATAATTTTATATACCTCAACTAGGTCTCCCCTTAGCCTCCTCTGTTCCAAAGAAAACAGACCCCGCATCTCCAATCTTACCTAATAGCTAAAATTCTCCAGTCCGGGCAACATTCTTGTAAATCTCCTCTGCATCCTTTCCAGTGCAATCACATCTTTCCTGTAATGTGGTGACCAGAACTGCACACAGTACTCCAGCTGCAGCCTAACCAGTGTTTTATACAGTTCAAGCATAACGTCCTTTCTCTTGTATTCCATGCCTTGACTAATAAAGGCAAGTATTTCATATGCCTTCTTAACCACCTTATCTACCTGACCTGCTACCTTCAGGGATCTGTGGACCTGCACTCCAAGGTCCCTTTGTTCCTCTACACTTTTCAGTGTTGTACCATTTAATGTATATATTCCCTTGCCTTGTTAGACCTCCCCCAAATGCAGTACCTCACATTTTCCGGATTGAATTCCATTTGCCACTGTTCTGCCCACCTAACCAGTACATTGATATCTTCCTGCAGTCTGCAGCTTTCTTCTTCATTATCAACCACACAGCCTACTTTAATATCATCTGCAAACTGCTTATTCATACCCTCAACTTTCACGTCCAAGTCATTGATATCTTCCTGCAGTTACTTCCTCACTAACAACTACATGGCCAATTTTTGTATCATCTTCAAACTTCTTAATCATGGCCCAACATTGAAGTCTAAATCATTGATATATATCAATAAAAGCAAGAGACCTAGTTAGTAGCCCTGCGGATTCCCACTGGAAACAGCCTTCCAGTCACACAAACATTCGGCGACCATTACCCTTTGCTTCCTGCCACTGAGCCAATTTTGGATCCAACTTGCCGGATTCCCTTGGATCTCATGGGCTTTTACTTTTCTGAACAGTCTGCAATGTGGGACCTTGTGAAAAGCCTTGCTAAAATCCATGTAGACTACATCAAACACGCTCATCGACGCTCCTGGTTATTGCCTCCAAAAATTCAATCAACTTAGTCAGACACGACCTTCCCTTAACAAATTCATGCTGACTGTCCTTAATTAAGCCATGCCTTTCTAGATAACGATTAATACGGTCCCTCAGAATTTTTTCTAATAATTTGTCCACCACCGAGCTTGGGCTGATATGTAATTACTCGGTCTATCCCTTACTCACTTTTAAATAACCATACAACTTTAGCAGTCCTCCGGCATTACACCTGAAGCCAGGGAGGATTGTAAAATGGCGATCAGAGCTTTTGCTAATTCTTCCCTTGCTTCTCTTAATGGGCTGGGATCCATTTCATTAAGGCCTGCCGATTTACCTCCTTTCAGAGATGCTAAACGCCTTAATATTTTCTGTCTCACTATGTTTATCTCCTTAACTACAATGTTTGCATCATTCCTCTCTTTTGTGAAAACAGACACAAAGCATTCATTAAGAACCGTACCCACGTCTTCCGCCTCCACAGACAGGTTACCTTTTTGGTCCAATCCAGTCGCCCACTTCACAGCCATCGCCCTCCTGCACCAGCTTGCGCTGCTCCCTGGAGTAATATGCTGTCCAGGGCCCCACAGCTCCGCTCCTTTTAAGGTGCAGCAGAGCTGGTCTCCAGTCATTTTGGTTAACCCTTGCCACTGGACCAAGACCTAGCTCTGTCAAGCCAGTGTGGTGGCTGGTGTGTAACAGCCACCACACATTAAAAGAATCCACGCAAAGGCAGCTTCCACCCTTCAATATGCAGTTCGAGACCTGGAATATTAGGTCCTTCATTGAAACACCTGTGAACTCATTGAACTCATCCCTTCCTGGCGTGGAAGCAAGTCATCCTTGATCCGAGGGACCGCCTAAGAAGATGACAACCTTTTTGGTCTCTAATAGACCGTACTTTTTTCTTTGTTATCCTCTTGCTCTTTATATATTTATAAAACATCTTTGGGTTTTCTTTGCCAATATTTTTTCTTGCCCTCTCTTTGCTTTCCTAATTTCCTTTTTAATTTCATCCCTGCACTTTCTATACTCCTCTTGGGTTTCTGCAGTATTGAGCTGTCAGTATCTGACAAAAGCCTCTTTTTTTTTTTTGCCTTATCCCTGCCCTGTTTGCCCCTTGACATCCAGGAGGCTTTAGATTTGGGAGTCCCACCCTTTTTCATTATAGCAACATATTTGCTCTGAGACCTCACTATCCCCTCCTTGAATGCCTCCCACTGCTCTGATACTGATTTCATTCATGTAGCTGTTTCCAGTCCAGTCTTGCTAAATAACATCTCTGTTTTGTAAAATCGGCCTTTCTCCATTTAAAAAAATAAAGACAGCAGTTATTGAAACAATATGCAGAGGTATATAGACCTTCAGAATGGACCATTGTTGAAAGTTTAGTGTGTGTGCTGGGTTATTTTTGTTTTTAGTTGGGTTCTCCAGCAGGTGTCCCAGCAAGGAGGGAATTTGGACATGAAGTGACATAGTTCTAATGTCAGAAATAGGAAGCAGCAACCCAATTGTCACTACCTCTGTAGCTGGGAGAGTCACTATAAATAGAAACCCTGTGGAGGAGGAAAAGGAGAGGAGATGCATGTGAACATGAGCAACCAGAATGAACGAAATAAATCATCTCTGCTCTATTCATTGCACTCGTCTCTAAATCGACAATTTACAAAAAGCCTAACGTGTACCTGGGAATGAAATCTAGGTTACCAAATGGAGGCTGAATAGATGAAAATTTGGGAACAACCTGTCACAATTGCTATAAAGAAAGTGCTAATGGGGAATTAAGATTCTTTTACTGAATACATCATATTCTGCATGAGGTCCACAGATTTTACTTCTCATCTGAGTCCTGGAAAGAATGTCACTGGAATATTCCCACCACCTGGTCCAGCCCCCAAATCCATCTACATTGGGCAGGGATGCTACAAAAGTCATGTCATATGCATTGAGGTTCCATTAGGCCCAGTCTCCTGTATTTGTAATAACATCTGGGACTGTCTTCAGGAGCAGGAGGCCTGGCCCAGATGTAACTAATATAACTCAGTGCTAGTGCTGAGGAGAGATATCCTTGCTATGATGAAACCTTATCTTGCCATACTAGATTTATGAATGAGTAATGAGCCAGAATTAACTCATAATCTGACAGTAAGGGAGCATCATCCAAACAGTGACCGTAACCTAAGAACAGGAGTAGGTCAATCAGCCCCTCGAGTCTGTTCCGTCATTCAATTAGATCTTGGCTGATCTGTGTCTTAACTTCATCTACCCAGCTTGGTTACATAACCCTTTAATACCTTTGCCTAACAAAAATCTATCAATCCCACTTTTGAAATGTTCAGTTGACTTGGCCTCACCAGCTGACTTGGGGGAGAGAGTTTCAGATTACCACTATCCTTTGTGCGAAGCATTGCTTCCTGATATCATCCCTGAACAGCCTAGCTCTAATTTTAAGGTTATGCCCCCTTGTTCTGGACTCTCCCATCAGAGGAAATAGTTTTCTCCCTATATCCCCTATCAAATCCTTTAATCACCTCAGTAGATCACCCTATAATCTTCTATATTCAAGGGAATAAAAGACCAGTCTATGCAACCTATCATCCTAATTTAACCCATTTTCTCGCAGTATCATTCTGGTGAATCTGCGCTGCACCCACCCCAAGGCCAATATATCCTTCCTGAGTTATGGTGCCCAGAACTGAAAGCAGTGCTCCAGATGGGGGCTGACCAGAGCTTAGTACAGCGGCAACATAACATCCATCCCTTTGTATTTCAATCCCTTTGAGAAAAGGTCAACATTCTATTAAATTTGCATTATTGTTTTGTACCTGTCCACTAGCTTTGTGATTTCTGTAATTGGACTCCTAAATTTCTCTGCTCAGCCGCAGCTTCTCACCATTTAGAAAATACTCACCTATCTTTCTTGAGTCCAAAGTGGATGACCTCACATTTTCCCACATTAAACTCCATCTGCCACAGTTCTGCCCACTCAATCCATCAATATTCCTTTGCAACTTTCTGTTCCCATCTACACTATTTACTGTGTCACCTAACGAGGTGTCAGCAGCAAACTTAGATATACAGCTCTCTATTCCTTCAACCAAGTCATTTATAAATATAGGGAAAAGCTGAAGCCTCAGTACAGATCCCTGGTTCATGGCCAACCTCAGCAATGTTGGGGGGGCGGGGGGGGAGGAAGGAGAGGAGGAGAGGAGGCTGGGGGAGGGTATTTTGCTTTTGTAATAGGATTGTTAAATTCGGCTCAAGCCATGAGAATTCTTCAAACTATCCAGTGGGCATCTGGTCTGATGCAAGTCAAAAGGTGAACTAGTCTAGTACAATTCCACATCCTGAGTTCAAATTTCCCCAATCCCTTTTTCTGGTGCCCTCACCCAAGATGCACCGCTTTTGTCCGCCTCCAAGCGCGCCGAAAATCTTCCTCCCGATTCTAGCCGCTCCCCAGCCTCTCCTAGTGATGGCGTAGCGTGGCCCAGTGGATTGGGGATGGAGCTAGGTCCCGGCGCTGAAAACAGTGCTGGGACCTCTGCACATGCGCGCTAGAGTCTGCGCGCATGTGCAGTAGCTCCTGGCAGGCCGAATCTGAGAGTGCGCGCTGCAGGCTGTGTGGGAGAGGCCCGAAGCACGCCATCCCTAGCCCTGGCCGAATGGGCTCCCTCATCTGCGGCCCACTGTGTTCCTTAAGGTAGAAGTTCTATTTTTTATTTGTTATGTACTGAGATTGATTGATTGCTTATTACTTTGGTCTTGGTGCTTTAGGTGCAGGGTTCCTTCTATTTTTTATTAATTAATTGTTTATTACTTTTTGTGCTTTGTTTAGTGCTTGATGCAAATGTACTGCTTTGCTTAGTGCTTGGTGCTTTAAATGTATTTATGCTTCTTTAACGTTGTTGAGAAGGTGTTTAGTGCTTTGCAAGGTCCCCTATCTCTGGCTGCCTGCACTGATTTCTTAAGTCACCGCAAGGTTTTTCTGAACGTACAAGAGTGCCCACTTACGCTGGCCTAAGTTAGTTTGGAGTAACGTTTAGCTGGCTAAACTTGCTTAATGCCCAAAACAGGCGTAAGTGGCTGGGAACTAACTGAGCAACTCCTGGGAAAATTTGGGCCCCATTATCTCTGCACTGAAAAGCAGGCAACCTACAGAATGCAGGATTACAGTAAATGACACTAGTGCTCTGGTGTGATTTTGTTTACTCATCGCAATGTCTGAAGGATATTCATGTTCTAATATGCCCAGTGTTGGACACACATGTAGTTTAAATTTAATTCTTTACCCATTTAAAACTTACTTTAGATATAGCAGAAGCTCTATTTATTTATTATTTTAAAGAAGCTCTCTCCTAGTCTAATTTAACATTAATAAGATTAACACTTGAGAAGCACTGTGGTATTTTTCACAGGTGCACAATAAAGTTTAGCTCTAAATGAATATTCTAGCAGGTTTTACAGCGGATCAAAATGCATGGATTGTTTCTTTACAACTTAGGAAGATTATACTTTCAATTACACCAAAGAGAGTACAGGGGAGGTTTACCAGGATGATACCAGGGAAGAGGAACTTCAGTTATGTGAAGAGATTGGAGAACCTGGGATAGTTCACCTTCGAGCAGAGAAAGAGACACCTAATAGAAGTATTTAAAATGATATGGGGTTTTGATAGAGAAAATAGGGAGAAACTATTTCCTCCGGCAAGTAGGTCAGTAACCAGAGGTCATAGATTTAAAATAATTGGCAAAAAAACTAGAGAGGAAATGAGAAATCTCTTCACAGAGGATTGTTAAGATCTGGAATGTACGAAACAGATTCCATGGGAACTTTCAAAGGGCAACTGGACATGCATTTGAAGAAAACAACTAATTTACAGGGTTATAAGGAAAAAAACTGAATGTGGGACTATATTTGACCACTCTTTCAAAGAGCGAGCTCAAGCACGATGGGCCGAACGGCCCCACTTCAGTGGTGTAACATTCTATGATTCTATAACGAATAACATCTTTATACCGCAGGAGCTGTTTCAAGCTGGAGAACTGAAATGCGGTACTGATGAGTCGATGTTCCTCACTATCATTGGGACCAAGAGTGTTCATTACCTTCGGCAAGGTGTGCTTTGCTTGCTTAACTTTCATTGCTGGTAACAAGTACTGATGTCTTTAAATGTGATGATATTGGTCATGCAATATACTAAACTATGACCCTTCAACAATATTTGGAAAGAAGCAATTCATTTTAAACTTTATTTCTCTCCTTCCTTCCTTTTCCTTCTCCTGGCTTCCTTCTCCAAAATTCTGATTATCCTGCATTTGACCTAGGTTACATTAAGCATCTGAAGGAACTTTAAGCATCTGATCACTTGGTAGACTCTGAGCAAAGCATTCTCTTTTTGTTAATTGGGAGAAAAAGTTCCATTTATATTTTATTGGGGGGATCTAAATGGTAGCGAGCTTGTATTTTTACAACCCCTGTGAGGGGGGGGGGAATGGGGGAGGGAGGTGAAAGAGAAGCCCCTAAGTGCAATTTTCAATTTAAATGGTGCAAAATACCACCCCCACCAAAAACATTTTTTCGATTTTCTGAGATTCACATTTGAAGTCAAAGCTCTTTTTTCTTCAAGTTTTTTTAAATTATGCAGTTACATCATAATTGGGATTATAACGTAGCAAGCGTACATGATTGCTGATGCCATAGATGAATTAGATGAAAATGGAAAAAATAATGGCCTGTTGGCTTACTTAGATCATAAAATGATTGAACCAAAAGCAAGTAATAGAATATTTCAAATACAGGAAGAATTGATTATCACAGTCACAGAGGATGTTATTTGTGACTTAAACTCCGACAGATTTAGTGCTATGGAAAGACTGGAGACCTGATTGGAGAGGTTCAAACCTGCAGTTGTGGGAAAGGTTGGCACCGATTTGGGGAGGCAACATTGACTTCAGAGCGGAAAAGGAGATTAGAGATGGTAGCTTGCAAGGTCAGCGGGACAAGGATATGGGTCTTTCCTGAAGAGGGTAATGAACAATGTTCCTGTAAATTGCAACGCTCCAGTGGCTTCGTGCAGCCGGCATGCCAGCTTTTCAATGAGGAAAAAAAAGTGCATGTGCTGTATTTTGAAGGGGCCACATGGCACCAAACAAAATTACAGGGAACATTGGTTATAACAGCAGTTTTAAAGGGAGCGGTACAGTCATGATTCATTAAAATCTAGTAGCAGATTTCCAACTGTAAGTTGGTGTCAACTGAAAATTGTAAAATCGTTAAATTTTTTTTGTCAGGGGTCTGGTAGTAGTGAATATGTGGAACGATCTTGGTCGTAGTAGCAAATATTCAAATGAGACATTGAAGGTTGAATTGGAGAAGGGTTCCAGGAGAACATCAGTTGAACGTGAGTCTGTCCATCCTACCCACCTCCCCACCAACACATTACACCATGGCATGATTGGGACCGACTCAGCAAGGTTTAATCCACATACTTCAATCCTTCACTGATGGAGATGGAAGATGGAGGCAAACTTGCACCACAAACATTTTGCCTTCAGAAAGAATCTTACAGTATCAACTGGAAATGTGTTTTCTGAAGCAAGACACTGGCTTTGAGGTTCCTAGTTGGTTTCTATTTTTCAGTATCCATGGTGGTATATTGGTATTGGTATGGGTGCCAATTGTTTTTTCTAGTGCAGATAATCTGATTTTTACAATGTGTTCTTGGGATGTGGGTGTTGTAGGCAAGGCCGGCATTTAGTGCCCTTCAGAACGTGGTGGTGGGCCTTCTTCCTGAATGAATGATGAAACTACAGTGTATTTTAAAATAAGCAATGCACAAGCAGCATAGATAATCACTAGACTGAAAACTTAACCAGCACATTACACCAATATACTTCATAACATTTACAGAGTCACGAGCATGTATTCTGACGTGATTTTGTCAATCCTTTGATTTCTCAACTCCTGCACAAACAGCATGAGCACAGACTGGAAAAGCTTTTAAGAACTTAAGCTGATCATCTTGCTACTTCCTGATTTACCTTGTCTTTTATTTTTTTTAATCTTAGCCGTGTCTACTCTGTGGGTCTTTATCCTTTTTCAAGATGTTTTCATTTTGTGTATTTATTCCTTTTTGACCGTACTAATTTTGGCCCAGTTGTCATAGCCTTTTTTTTAAATTTGAGCTTCTTGAGATAGATTGATGCTGAGCAACAGAGCACCTGTTCCATTTTGGGTGACGCAAGTACTGGTGTGTAGAATATAGTGTAAATTATATGCAAAGTAGCATTTCCTACATTATGCCCTAAGCACACCTTAATCACCAAATTCTCAAATACATCCATACTACAGCAGTGTAATATTTCCATATGAGCCATTGTGGCCCTTGACTAATAGTTCAGTTTTGATTTAATGTGTGGCCAGTAGAAGATGGTTTGAGTGCCTGAGCTAAATTTCACCTTAGTCTTGCAGCTTCCAGAGAAAACACTTTCACGCTAGGCTAGATTTGTAGCCTGATTCTCATGGTTAAAGGACTAGCTTTGGAATAACCTTAATCCAATTAGGAATCTCTCTAATTTGATATTTCAGCTCCTTCGCTACATAATGGCTTTTTCTAGGATCCTGAGGAAGCTGTATTGCAATATTTGTATTAAGGCTGCATAGTAACAGTAGCTGGTGAGAAACCAGGAACAATAAAGAGTTTCTGGTAAGATGAGGTGCTCAAGAATTTTAAACTTTTTATCCGTTCTATAAAAATATCTGCTTCAGGTCTTGGGTTCTAAACATCTGCGCACATGTTTGTATTTAAGAGAGGACACAACATTCTGTAATTTTTGGGGATGACTTTGTTTTAATATGTGCTCTTTTTCAGTTTTTACTGAGTACATGAGAATCTCAGGCTATGAAATAGAAGAAAGTCTGTCTTCGGAGACATCTGGAAATCTGAGAAGTGCATTACTAGCAGTTGGTAAGAAGCGAGAGCTAATGTAATGTTACATAGTACATTGTATTTACAGCACAGACGCAGGCCATTTGGCCCAACAGATTCATGCTGGTGTTTATGCACCACACGAGCCTCCTCCCATCCTTGGTCATCTAACCCTATCAGCACATCATAGAAACATAGAAAATAGGTGCAGGAGTAGGCCATTCGGCCCTTTGAGCCTGCACCGCCATTCAATGAGTTCATGGCTGAACATGCAACATCCTTCTATTCCTTTCTCCCTCGTGTGTTTATCGCGCTTCCCCTTAAATGCATCTATGCTAGTCAACTCAACTAGTGGCCGATACTGTTCCATTTCATTAATTGAAATGAATGGCTTACTAATTCCTTGTGTACACATTAATGGTAGAGCTGCAAGTGAGATTAGCTTCCTTGTCAAAAGGGACACTAACAATCCAAGCAGATAAATGATGTTTATGTTCTATTTCAGTGAAGTGTATAAAAGGTGTTCCTGAGTATTTTGCTGAGAGTCTCTACAATGCCATGCGGGTATGTTGAAACTATCTGGTTCATTTCATTTATTCGAGAAGCTGAAATTAAATATTTTCGGTAGAATATTTAAGATAAAAATGACCAGCTTCCTTGTACCCACATTCTTGAATTACATGCAGGGTGCTAGTTACTAGGAACAGCTGCTTTAAAGCTGTGATACCTGAAGACAATATATTAAAGAAACATTGGCCCAGAAATTGTGCTTGGAGGCTTCCCGCGGGAGGATGCCTCTGACCTGAAAAATTTCTACGAATCTACCTGGAGGTAGGCCCGGGAGGTTCGAGACTTCTGGTCCTGGGCCTCTACGCGAAGGCCTGTGTAGAGGCCCATGTATCCCAGGGATTTAGGTGCTTTGTATGTGTTCCTGGCATCATGTGGGCTGGCCCAACCAATCCAAGTAAGGGTATTTCCATTCATACTTATGGTGATCCCATCACCACAAGTATGAAATGGAATACCCCTAAATCGCACACTCTTAAAATATATATTTTTTTAAACATCACATTTAAAATGAATCAAAATGGAATTTAATTCATTTAAAACACATTTAATTATTTGAAAAATGCATTTGCTTTTTAAAGGGTCTAAAAATAAACTTACCTTATTTAACAGGATTTTAAATGTTTAAATTATTGAAAAAATTTATTTTTCTGTCCTTTTAACAGTGTTACGCTGAGCCTGTTTTTATCATTCACAAGAATTTCAAGGGCATTCACTGGGCAGGAGTTGGGCAAATAGCCCAACTCTCCGCCCGCGGAGCTCCTTTACTTCCAGATGCATGTGATCTGTCAAGAGGATTCTTGACGGATCGCAAGTTCCGGGTTTAGGCGCATGCACTTCGCATACTAAACCTGGAACGTGCATGCGCACCTCTTATGTGCCACTAAGGGCTACGAATTCAGGGCCATTATCTAGCAAATAGTTTGCAAAGCTAATAAACGTCCAATTCTTGATTTACCATTGCATCACTATCTTTGTTTATTACCTTTTAATGTCGTATCAAAATCAGGTAATGCAAAAGCTCTATCTGGAAGGCAATGTGTAGTAACAAAAAGAGAATTGGTCATTGAGAACCGCTCTGAACTAAGTGTGCATATATATAAGAAATAAATTTCTAATCTACAACCTAGAAATACTGTGACTCTTTGAAATTTTCCACCTCAAAGGGCTGTGGATGCTGAATGGTTGAGTATATTTCAGGCTGAGATAGATGTTTTGACTCTAGGGGAATGGAGAGATATGGAGATCAGGTGGGAAAGTGGAGTTGAGTTCGAAGATCAGGCCATAATCTTATTGAATGGCGGAGCAGGCTCAAGGAGCCCTATTGCCGCCTACTCCTAATTATGTTCTTGACTTGGAATAGTCAGAGGCCACTTTGTCTATTGAGGGTGTCACATTTCGTGCTCTAGTTGCTCTTGTGTTCTGTTGCTATGAACTTGAGTTTGTTACATAATTGACAAAACTGCTCTGCTGCTGAAATTCCTGCAGGTAAATTAGAATAGAGTTTTAAAGTAGAAGAATAGTTTGATTTTTCTGTTTCCAAGTCCATTGTATCCAATCGTTATGTATGAAGATACTTTGCAATGTGCCTTGTCAGCAAAATGATTTAATGGGGCATCTTGCTGCATATGCTGTTGGTTAGATTTATTCCTGCAATCATCAGCTTGAAATTTTTTGTGTCATAACTTGCTGGAACTGCAAGCTGATTAACACTCTGGCAAGGGTAATGGGGCCGCAGTGGATGGCAGGACCAATACTGTATCTCAATCAATGATATTTAAAAATTGAGAAAAACAGGAAAGACAGAGAAGGAGGGTGAATTACAGTGGATATCGTAAAGTCAGATCAGGCACAAAGAGAAATAGGGCATGAAAGATTGGATTAAGATTGGGAGGAAAAAAGAAGAAAAATTGGAATTAAAAAAATCTCCATAAAAAGAATTTAGTACATGCAGGAATGAGACTAAATAGTTCTGTGCTAGAGAGGTTGATTGGCATTGCATTACCAATTATCATGATAACATAGAAGCATAGAAAATAGGAGTAGGCCATTCGGCCCTTCGAGCCTGCACCGCCATTCAATGAGATTATGGCTGATCATTCACCTCAGTACCGCTTTCCTGCTTTCTCTCCATACCCTTTGATCCCTTTAGCCGTAAGGGCCATTTCTAACTCCCTCTTGAATATATCCAATGAACTGGCATCAATAACTCTTTGAAGCAGGGAATTCCACAGGTTAACACCTCTCTGAGTGAAGAGGTTTCTCCTCATCTCAGTCCTAAATGGCCTATCCCTTACCCTAAGACTGTGTCCCCCCTGGTCCTGGACTTCCCCAACATCGGGAACATTCTTCCTGCATCTAACCTGTCCAGTCCCGTCAGAATTTTGTATGTTTCTGAGATCCCCTCTCATCCTTCTAAACTCCAGTGAATACAGGCCCAGATGATCCAGTCTCTCCTCGTATGTCAGTCCTGCCATCCGGTCTGGTGAACCTTCGCTGCACTACCTCAATAGCAAGAATGTCCTTCCTCAGATTAGGAGACCAAAACTGAACACAATATTCCAGGTGAGGCCTCACCAAGGTCCTGTACAACTGTAGTAAGACCCCCCTGCTCCTATACTCAAATCCCCTAGCTATGAAGGCCAACATACCATTTGACGCCTTCACCGTCTGCTGTTGCATGCCAGCTTTCAATGACTGATGTACCATGACACCCAGGTCTTGTTGCACCTCCACTTTTCCTAACCTGCCGCCATTCAGATAATATTCTGCCTTTGTGTTTTTGCCACCAAAGTGGGTAACCTCACATTTATCCACATTATACTGCATCTGCCATGCATTTGCCCACTCACCTAACCTGTCCAAGTCACCCTGCAGCCTCTTGGCATCCTCCTCTCAGCTCACACCGCCACCCAGCTTAGTGTCATCTGCAAACTTGGAGACATTACACTCAATTCCTTCATCTAAATCATAGATGTATATTGTAAATAGCTGGGGTCCCAGCACTGAGCCCTGCGGCACCCCACTAGTCACTGCCTGCCATTCTGAAAAGGACCTGTTTATCCCGACTCTCTGCTTCCTGTCTGCCAACCAGTTCTCTATCCATGTCAGTACATTACCTCCAATATGATGTACTTTAATTTTGCACACCAATCTCTTGTGTGGGACCTTGTCAAAAGCCTTTTGAAAGTCCAAATACACCACTGGTTCTCACTTGTCCGCTCTACTAGTTACATCCTCAAAAAATTCTAGAAGATTTGTCAAGCATGATGTCCCTTTCATAAATCCATGCTGACTTGGACCGATCCTGTCACTGCTTTCCAAATGCGCTGCTATTTCATCTTTAATAATTGATTCCAATATTTTCCCCACTACTGATGTCAGGCTAACCGGTCTATAAAGAGTACTTATGCTCTTAATTACCGGCCCTAACTTTCTGCTGCAACTTTAATGGGCAATTAATGTGTAAACCCAGAAAGTTAAAGGGGAGGCCAAGGGTGGGATGTCATTTGTGCGAAGCAAACGACGGAGTTGTGTAAATGGACCAGCAAGTCCTGGAGATTCATGACTCCTAATGCATCTCTTAATCCCCTGAATGTGTGCTTGATTTGCGCATTAATAAAGGCGAGTTTAATTAATACACCATTATTTTTCCCAGCAAAATTTGGCCCAATATTACTCAAATGTTAATATAAACAGAAACCTATGTAGCTGACAGGAATTACATAGTAAGTAAGCATCATGTTGCGTGCATTGCAAGTGAACTTCTTCAACAATGCAGCTTGTCTTCGTTTGATTGGGAATGTAACTGACCACTAAACAGATTAATACATGACATGCAATTTATTAGAGGCCTGCATTGATGTGTGTTGCTTCAGAGCTGATTTTTGGCAAGTTATCTATAGTTTCAATTGGCAGGCATATTCCAGTCAAATATTGTACATTTCTTAAAATGGCAAGGACAATTATTCTAACGGGTTCACACTTGCCTGAATGTTTGGGCTCTGTAGCTTCATTTACTGTCTAATTTAAAGAAATCAGTTGTGCAAAGTATAACTTATTCATTATTGGGGTCCAAGCAGTATGTAAAACCAGATTTACTTTGATCGTGAGAGAAGACATGTTCTTTATTGAGAATATTGCATAAACCATGCAGCAGCAGCATTATCACATTGTCAGATACGGTGAATTGATCTGAGTCTGTTGAAAGTAGCTAAGTATTTTGACATTTTCTTTTGTAACTAGGGAGCTGGCACAGATGACGACACACTCATCAGGATTATGATTTCAAGGAGTGAAGTTGACCTGTTTGATATCCGTGAGAAATTCTATGCCAACTATGGAAAGTCTCTTTTCAGTATGATCAAGGTATGGCCATGAAACAACATGTACCACTTGGTGATAAAGATAAAAGAAAACTAGTCAGTGATTTGTCTCCCAGGAATTAAAACTGAAGATATGAAAGATAGATATATAACTACAAGTTTAAAAATAAATAATACAATAAAGTGCTCTTGTCTGAATGTTCGAAGTAATTGGAATACGATACTTGAGTAGAGGTGTAACTGGTGTCAGTAAAAAGACAATTTAAAGATGACTGAAATATGGTTCACTCCAGAAGATTGGAGTGAATTCAATATTAGTGTTTTTGGGATGTTCAGGAAAGAGAGAAATGCAGGACAGGAGGACAATGCTTTTAATATACAGGATAACTGAAATGAAAGCAGTTTGCCTACACTGTTAGTGAATACTTCTTAAAAGTACTTAATTGGCTGTGAAGTGCTTCAGGATGTCCTGAGGATGTGAAAGGCGCCAAATAATTATAAGTTTGTTCTTTGTTTCCTGATGTCTTGGAGCAGAGCACACATTGAAATAGACTTGAATTGACTTGCATACATTGATAGGGTTAACAATGGAGAACCAGACTCCCAAAACAGGATAAGGATAAAGGTAACATAATCTGTGAAGGGTTTGGAGGGACAATAATGTGATAGTCATGGGTAACCTCAATCAACTCCATATAAAATGAGTATATTTAAATGAAAAAAGCCACAGAATTTGTAGAATCAGAATGTAGAAGATTGCTGCCTTTGACCCAGTCTGTCAGAGTCTTGACTAGGGATAACACGTATCGTGACCTCCTTTTTGCATGGAATCAGGGCAGCATTCATATTTTAAGTAGTATTAGAATCTTTGAGAGCTATGTATCACGTGATTTTGTTTTAGATAATCTGACAATTGGCACAGCTAAGGCCTAAGACTAAACCATGACTTTGAAAGGGCAAACTACAAAGGAATGAGAGGAATTAAGAGTGATTGACAGGTACTGCTGACATCTCGGTTGAGGAGAAATGGAACAAGTTTAAACCATAATGTTGAATATGCAGGATGAAGACAAACAGTGTGCAAAATGGATGAATAGAACAATTCAAATGGGAATTATAAAAAATATATAAACCCTTAGGAGAGAGGAAATGTTGAACTTTAGGAGAGATATTAAAGTGCAGAAAGGCCACTAGAGGTTTGAATAAATAAAGGAAACTAAGCACAACAATCAAACATTCTCCAGTAAAATGTGTGCAATAAATTGCTAGTTAGGGTCATCCGCACAAACTTTAACGATGCTCAAAATTCACTTATGTTAAAGTGGGAAAGTTGGCACTAGCTTAAGTGTCACATAACTTTCCCCAGACAGAAAGGGGTTTCTAAAGCATAGGAGAAGATGATCTATCTGCTTTCAGCTGGAAGTGCAATTATAAAAAGATTAAAGGAATAAAATATTTAGGTTTGCATTTATGCATCTCCAGTTTTTACAATTTGTAGCTTCTCTCATGTTACCATTAAAATATTGTGGAAGAACCTTTCTTGAGCTCTCGAGAGGGATCTTTTAAACAAAAGGTTTAAGTGTGGGAAACTTCCACATGGTTTTAATGGAAATCTATTCTGTACAGTTCCCTCCTGGCTCTATTCATATAAGCTGTCACTAAGCTTGTCTGTGGTCTCATTCCTATTTCAAAAACTCTTGAGTATGTGCCATAGTTACATAAGATCTTTACTATCTCCAAGAGGGCAGTTATCCTGTATCAGGACTGGATCTAAATCTACTGCCAAGAGTCTAAAATGATTTCTGAACAATTACAGCTCAATCCACATTGGTAACCATGTTTTAATCTGCAGGATTACATTAACAAATTCCTTTTCTTCTGCAGACCGATACTTCAGGTGATTACAGAAATGCCCTTCTAAGCATGTGTGGTGGTGAAGAAAACTAATGCTGCTTGTGAAGTAGTCAATTCCACATAAAGTATTGAGGCTTTGGCCTGTATGATTACTTAACCAAATACTATTGTAATGCAGATATTTTTGTGAATTAAAGCTTGTAAAGCATGTTAAATAATGTATTTTTAACACTTCAGAAAGGATTCTGATATCTCCTCATTCTCTATTTGTGGTGTCTGAAATTAGCAATTCCTCTCTGACCTCAGTAGGGTTCACTATGTTGAGCTTATTGGCTCTGCAAGCTTGGATATTAGAAATATGCGGACTATTTCCCATAATCCAATAGCTAGTGCAGCTGCTAATTTAAAAGCTTTTTATTGTCATAAGTTTGTCTGAAATTAAGTGGCTAACTAGAAATTTAAGATAGTTAGGAGATAACTAAGGACTAAACATTTATCTTTGTCCTAGTCCTGGGGGAGACAAGTATTTTAATACATTTGTCAAGTGAAGGGGACTAACTAATAATCAATGTTAAGCATGCTCTCTTCTGTCATAACAGTGGACCAAGCTATAGAGATTTTTTCTGTTGTAATTGACTGTCCTGGGGATGACGTCTATTGTTTTGCTGCCCTGACCTTTACCATTAATTTGTATGGAAGATATTGGACAATGGAGGATGGTGTGTGGACCACTGCACAAATGGGTGTTTGGATGGCTGGGGAAAGTTGCTCTGTACGTGTAAAATCATTAATAGCGAGGTCGATCTTAGATATAATTGGCAATGTAAGAGGGCGATTTTGGCATCACAGTTTTTCTGGAAGCAACACTTTTAAAGTTTTTCTATCCTGTAGGTCATGCACTACTGCATCTAGTTTCAATTAACATGAGCTATTGCTACAAAGATCTCTTAATCCTTTAGCTATTGGTGAAGTAAGTGTTACTAAAATAATGTTTACATAGCTGGATTAACTATTGCCATCACCTATGGCAATATTTATCAAGTATTTTATATGGCAATAATTGCTTTTCGTGCATAATAAATGGTCTAACAAATAAATCTGTGTAAAATATGTATGTGTTTGTGTTTCCCTTTGGATCTATTACCTCAATCAAATGCATTTTGCATCCTAAAGATAATTAGTAAGGCTTATTGGAAATTGAAAAATAAATCATGGCGAGAGGATAAGAATCAACAATTACTTGAGATTACTGTAAAAGCAGCTGCTTGCTTTTATTCTAAGTCAGTAACTTTTTACATTTTAAATTAATATCAGGTTATTAAAAATGCTTGTCATTCTGTCACTGGAATTGCCTCAATTTGTCAAATATATAGGATGTGGCAGAAGCTGAACGCCAAGGCATAGTCGACGTATTTACTGAGGTGTACGAAAGCACGGGCCTTACGCTAAACATCTGTAAGACAAAGGTCCTCCATCAGCCTGTCCTCACCACACAGCACTGCCCCCCAGTCATCAAGATCCACGGCACGGCCCTGGACATTGTGGACCACTTCCCATATCTCGGGAGCCTCCCATCAACAAGAGCAGGCATCGACGACGAGATCCACCAGTGCAGCCTTCGGTCACCTGAGGAAAAGTGTTTGATGACCAGGCTCTCAAAACTCCCACCAAGCTTATGGTCTACAGGGCTGTAGTAATACCCACCCTCCTGTATGGCTCAGAGACATGGATCATGTACAGCAGACACCTCAAGTCGCTGGAGAAATATCACCAACGATGTCTCCGCAGGATCCTACAAATCCCCTGGAAGGACAGGCGCACCAACATCAGCGTCTTCGTCCAGGCCAACATCCCCAGCGTTGAAGCACTGACCACACTCGACTGTGACAGAGTTTGTGGCTCTCGTATTGGATTGTTCAGGCACCAAAGAACTCACTTCAGGAGTGGAAGCAAGTCTTCCTCGATTCCGAGGGACTGCCTATGATGATAATGAGGTTGGACCCATTTTACAAGGGATTTGGGCACAATCTTTTGTTCTGCTTTGGGGTTGAAGTTTTTCCTACATACATATAGTAAGGTTGTGCTTTGCTGCAATATATGTTAAAGGAGAAAGCACTGCAGTAATGAGTAATTTGGATAAATTCAACTATCCAGATTCTAGCTAAGTGGTTCTTTAGATTTTAGTGCCATTCCACATTTAGTCTTTCCTATCCAAATTACTCTAGGGGATAGAAATTCGGGAGTCCACTGTTTGGGGCGTTAACTTTGAAAAGTTTGCAAAATTAGCACCAGCCGCTAATGTTTTCAAACTTTAAAAAAATTTTGCGGTTAGGCTCCAGGAAGAAAATGGAGCGCTAAATCAAGTGGGGTTGTTTTCTTTGGAGCAGAGGAGGCTGAGGGGAGACCTTATTGAGGTGTATAAAATTATGAGGGGCCTAGGTAGAGTGGATAGGAAGGCCCTATTTCCCTTAGCAGAGGGGTCAACAACTAGGCATAGATTTAAAATAATTGGGAGAAGGATTAGAGGGGAGTTGAGGAGAACTTTTCCCACCCAGAGGGTGGTGCAGGTCTGGAACTCACTGCCTGAAAGGGTGGTAGAGACAGAAAGCCTCACCACATTTAAAAAGTACTTGGATATGCACTGGAAGTTCCATAACCAACAAGGCTACGGACCAAGAGCTGGAAAGTGGGATTAGGTTGGATAGCTCTTTGTCGGCCGGCACAGACACGAAGGGCTGAATGGCCGCCTTCCCTGCTGTAAATAACTGAGTCTTTGGGACCAATAGTTCTGCTAAGCTTTGTGGCCGTGCAGCGGTCTGGAAGTCCTGCGCAGGCCGCTCACCCGCTTTGATACGGGAGAAACCGCGCATGCACGAAAATTTGAAAGGGCCACACAGACACCTAAAGGGACAGCGCACCAAAATAAAAGATCACTGCTTGGGACCTCTTTTGTTGTAATATCGTCCTAAATAGCTGGGAGTCACAAGCACAATGGCTAAGTTTGCAGATGATACACAGCTAATGAAGGTGAAAGATGGCAAAGCTGAAGAGGATAAGCTACAAGAGGATTTGAACTGACTTGGGGATTAGGCAGGCAGGTGGCAGATGACGTTAAATATGGAGAAATGCAAAATGCTTCTCATGGGGACAAAAAATCCAGGTAGGGAATATAACTTCAATGGAAAGAAAATAATGTGCATGAAAAATGAAAGAGATCTAGGGGCCCTGACTGACAGTAAATTGAAGCGATCGCGACAATGATTGGGGGCAGTGAGCAAAGCAAATCAGATGCTGGGATGTATTAACAGGACCATATTAAGCCGAACTGGATAAGGTAATCTGTCCCTCTATAAATCAATGGTGCGTCCACACTTGGAATCCTGTGTACAGTTCAGGTCGCCATGGTACAAAAAGGATATTGCGGCTATTGAAAGGATAGAGCGGAGAGGAACCAGAATGATGGAGGGATTGGATTATGAAGAGGGTTTATGTAATTTGGGCATGCTCTCACTAGATAAGAGAAGGTTGAGAGGAGATATGATTGCTGGTTTTAGGATTTAGGTAGTCAAGGGTTATGGGGAACAGGCAGGAACGTGAAGTTGAGGCCAAGATCAGATCAGCCATGCTCTTATTGAATGGTGGAGCAGGCTCGAGGGACCGTATGGCCTACTCCTGCTCTTATTTCTTATGTTCTTAAATGCTCCACTTCACTGCTAGAGCCCAAGAGGCAGCAGACAGGGCAGTAGGTGTGCAGCACTACCCAATGGGCCGTGCAGCGCTGCCACATTGGAAGGCTCCTTCCCTCCCTTAAAGGGAAAGGGCCATCGCTGCAGGCTCTGCAAAAGAAGAACTTACCTGGATACCGACGGCAGCGGCGATCCAGCCCGATGCACTGCGGCAGAGTGCCGGGCTGAACGATCGTGGGGAGAAAGCAGGGAAAAAAATCAGTGAGCAATGGCAATTTTTTAAATTTACCTTGGCCGCATCGCCCTGGATGTGCCCGACCTCCCGATGAACGCCTCCTGCAGCTGCTGGTGTTTTCACCCGGCGATGCTGTAGGGGGCAGAACCAGGATTTGAGGCGATGCACACGGCGATACGTCTCGATCTCTGGGAGAAGGAGATCGGGGTGCATCGCTGTACCGCCGCCACAACCTCCCGCCGAATATGGTGGAAGTCGATCTTTTCGCCACACCCAGTCAGTAAGTCGTTCGCACCCTGTTATTGCCCCCGGAGGCGATAACGGGAAGCACTAAATGGCCAATTTCTAGGCCTACGACTTTAAAACCCAGGAAACACAAGTATACTTGGCATTTGTATAAAACAAGTAAACATGGATAAGCTAGAGGAATCTTGATATTGGCTACACAAGTGCAAGCTGCTTAAATTAATGGAAAATGTGATATTGCTCAGGGGTAAAATTAGACGATGGGATTGGTGGTTACAGGATGGGAGTATTATAAACCGGAGCCATGTGATTTCCTAGGAGAGGCAAAAACCAAATTAAAAACCCAGGCCAATTTAGGGGAAAAAAATCTGGGAAAATTCCGCTGCGACCCATGCAGGTGATCGAAACTAGTTCAGGAGATACTCCTGGCCGTATTCGGTTCCCTGCAGTACTTACCATTATATCTGCACCGGCCAACAAAAGGTTATCCAGTCTAATCCCAATTACCAACTCTAGGTCCGTAACCCTGCAGGTTACTGCACTTTAAGTGCCCATCCAGCCATCTCTTAAAAGTGGTGAGGGTTTGTGCATCCACCACTCTTCCAGGCAGTGAGCTCCAAAACCCCACAACCCTCTGTGTAAAGAAGCCCCCCTCAAATCCCCTCTAAACCTTCCACCAACTACCTTAAAACTATGCCCCTTCGTAATAGGCCCCTTCGTAATAGACCACTCCACCAAAGGAAATAGGCCCTAACTATCCACTATATCCAGGCCCCTCAATATTTTGTACACCTCAATGAGGTCTCCTCTCAACCTCCTCTGTTCCAATGAGAACCAACCCAGCCTATTCAATCTCTCCTGATAACTAAGAGTCTCCATTCAAGGCAGCATCCTAGTAAATCTCCTCTGCACCCTCTCTCGTGCAATCACGTCCTTCCTATAATACGGCGACCAGAACGGCACATAGTACTCCAGCTATAGCCTAACCAAAGTATTATACAATTTAAGCATAACGTCCCTGCTCTTATATTCTATGCCTTGGCCAATAAAGGCAAGCATTCCATATGCTGCCTTAACCACCTTATCCACCTGGCCGCCTACTTTCAAGGATCTGTGGATAAGCACTCCAAGATCCCTTTGTTCAACTACACCATTAAGTGGCCTACTCTTTCCTTATTAGCCCTCCCAAAGTGCATTACCTCACACTTCTCGGAATTAAATTCCATTTGCCACTGCTCTGCCCACCTGACCAGTAGATTGATATCCTCCTGCAGCCCATGACTTTCCTCTTCATTATCAACCACACAGCCAATTTTAGTGTCGTCTGCAAACTTCTTAATTATACTCCCTATATTCAAATCTAAATCGTTGATATATACCACAAAAAGCAAGGGACCCAGTACTGAGCCCTGCGGAACCCCACTGGAAACATCCTTCCACTCACAAAAACATCCATCAACCATTACCCTTTGCTTCCTACCTCTAAGCCAATTTTGGATCCAACTTGCCACTTCGCCCTGGATCTCATGGGCTTTAACCTTCGTGACTAGTCTACCATGTGGGACCTTATCAAAAGAGGAAAAGATTAGCAGAAGTAAATGTGGGTCCCTTTCAGGAGAAACATAGAAACTAGGTGCAGGAGCAGGCCATTCAGCCCTTCTAGCCTGCACCGCCATTCAATGAGTTCATGGCTGAACATGAAACTTCAGTACCCCCTTCCTGCTTTCTCGCCATACCCCTTGATCCCCTGAGTAGTAAGGACTTCATCTAACTCCCTTTTGAATATATTTAGTGAATTGGCCTCAACTACTTTCTGTGGTAGAGAATTCCACAGGTTCACCACTCTCTGGGTGAAGAAGTTTCTCCTCATCTCGGTCCTAAATGGCTTAGCCCTTATCCTTAGACTGTGACCCCTGGTTCTGGACTTCCCCAACATTGGGAACATTCTTCCTGCATCTAACCTGTCTAAACCTGTCAGAATTTTAAACGTTTCTATGAGGTCCCCTCTCATTCTTCTGAACTCCAGTGAATACAAGCCCAGTTGATCCAGTCTTTCTTGATAGGTCAGTCCCACCATCCCGGGAATCAGTCTGGTGAATCTTCGCTGCACTCCCTCAATAGCAAGAATGTCCTTCCTCAAGTTAGGAGACCAAAACTGTACACAATACTCCAGGTGTGGCCTCACCAAGGCCCTGTACAACTGTAGCAACACCTCCCTGCCCCTGTACTCAAATCCCCTCGCTATGAAGTCCAACATGCCATTTGCTTTCTTAACCGCCTGCTGTACCTGCATGCCAACCTTCAATGACTGATGTACCATGACACCCAGGTCTCGTTGCACCTCCCCTTTTCCTAATCTGTCACCATTCAGATAATAGTGTCTCCTTTTTACCACCAAAGTGGATAACCTCACATTTATCCACATTATACTTCATCTGCCATGCATTTGCCCACTCACCTAACCTATCCAAGTCACTCTGCAGCCTCATAGCATCCTCCTCGCAGCTCACACTGCCACCCAACTTAGTGTCATCCGCAAATTTGGAGATACTACATTTAATCCCCTCGTCTAAATCATTAATGTACAATGTAAACAGCTGGGGCCCCAGCACAGAACCCTGCGGTACCCCACTAGTCACTGCCTGCCATTCTGAAAAGTACCCATTTACTCCTACTCTGCTTCCTGTCTGACAACCAGTTCTCAATCCACGTCAGCACACTACCCCCAATCCCATGTGCTTTAACTTTGCACATTAATCTCTTGTGTGGGACCTTGTCAAAAGCTTTTTGAAAGTCCAAATATACCACATCAACTGGTTCTCCTTTGTCCACTTTACTGGAAACATCCTCAAAAAATTCCGGAAGATTTGTCAAGCATGATTTCCCTTTCACAAATCCATGCTGACTTGGACCTATCATGTCACCATTTTCCAAATGCGCTGCTATGACATCCTTAATAATTGATTCCATCATTTTACCCACTACTGAGGTCAGGCTGACCGGTCTATAATTCCCTGTTTTCTCTCTCCCTCCTTTTTTAAAAAGTGGGGTTACATTGGCTACCCTCCACTCGATAGGAACTGATCCAGAGTCAATGGAATGTTGGAAAATGACTCTCAATGCATCCACTATTTCCAAGGCCACCTCCTTAAGTACTCTGGGATGCAGTCCATCAGGCCCTGGGGATTTATCGGCCTTCAATCCCATCAATTTCCCCAATACAATTTCCCGACTAATAAAGATTTCCCTCAGTTCCTCCTCCTTACTAGACCCTCTGACCCCTTTTATATCCGGAATGTTGTTTGTGTCCTCCTTAGTGAATACTGAACCAAAGTACTTGTTCAATTGGTCTGCCATTTCTTTGTTCCCCGTTATGACTTCCCCTGATTCTGACTGCAGGGGACCTACGTTTGTCTTTACTAACCTTTTTCTCTTTACATACCTATAGAAACTTTTGCAATCCGCCTTAATGTTCCCTGCAAGCTTTTCTCGTACTCCATTTTCCCTGCCCTAATCAAACCCTTTGTCCTCCTCTGCTGAGTTCTAAATTTCTCCCAGTCCCCAGGTTCGCTGCTATTTCTGGCCAATTTGTATGCCACTTCCTTGGCTTTAATACTATCCCTGATTTCCCTAGATAGCCACGGTTGAGCCACCTTCCCTTTTTAATTTTTACGCCAGACAGGAATGTACAATTGTTGTAATTCATCCATGCGGTCTCTAAATGTCTGCCATTGCCCATCCACAGTCAACCCCTTAAGTATCATTTGCCAATCTATCCTAGCCAATTCACGCCTCATACCTTCAAAGTTACCCTTCTTTAAGTTCTGGACCATGGTCTCTGAATTAACTGTATCATTCTCCATCCTAATGCAGAATTATAATGGGGAATAAGGAAATGGCAGAGAAATTAAACAACTACTTGTGTCTGTCTTCACGGAAGGAAGACGCAAAAAACCTCCCAGAAATAGAGAACCAAGGGTCTAGTGGGAATAAGGAACTGAAATAAATTAATAGTAGTAAAAGTACTGGAGAAATTAATGGGATTGAAAGCCAATAAATTCCCCTGGATCTGATGGCCTACATCCTAGGGCGTTGTAAGAGGCAGCTACAGTGATAGTGGATACATTGGTTTTGATCTTGCAGAATTCCCTAGATTCCAGAACTGTCCCTGTGGATTGGAAGATAGCAAACATACCCTGCTATTCAAGAAACGATGGAAAAAGAAAACACGGATTGGAGGTTACACCTTCTTCTGGAAAGGCAAACCAGAGGAAGAACACTGCCTCCACGCAGTCGGTTTTGCCATCAAGAATGAGCTGGTCAACCGCCTCAGAAATTCCCCCTTGGGATTAGCGAATGTCTCATGACTCTCCGACTCACCCTATCCCGAACCAGTGCACCACAGTTATCAGTGCTTACGCCCCAACAGTCGACGCAACAGATGAGGCCAAAGAGGGATTTTGTTTCAGCCTTGAACAATCCCTGTCCCGCGTACCTACGGATGACAAATTGATTGTCCTCGGCAATGTCACGACAAGATCGGTAAAGACACAGACCTCTGGGGAGGCGTGCTCGGCAGAGAGAGGGTAGGGAAAAGCAACTCCAGTGGTACCCTGTTCCTGACAAAATACCTAGAACATGACCTTGTCATCACCAACACCTTGTTCCGCCAGAGGGACAAGTACAAGTAGCAACATCCTCGCTCAAAAAACTGGAACCTGCTCGACTATGTCATCGTTCGAGCTAGGGATCGCAAGGGCATGCGCATCACCCACGCTGTGAGGAGACTACGACTGCTGGACAGACCACCGCCTAATCCGTTCCGTCATCAATGTCAATATAGCCCCAAAGCGGTGACGGCAGCAGAAGCAGCGCCGTAGAAAAATTAACGGCGGGGTACTCAAAGACCCAGCTAAGAGAGCCCTATACAGCCAGTGCCTTTCTGCTAACCTGGTGACTCTTGATGACCCCGAGACACAGAGTGCTCATAGCGCTTGGTCTGCCCTCCAGGCCTCCATAACCAGTGCCTATGAAGAGATGGTCGGTCACTCAACCAGGAAACACCAGGACTGATTTGATGAGAATGATCAGGAGATCCAAGAGCTAATAAATCGCAAGCGCAGGGCATTTCTGAACCTAAAACTGTTATATATGTAAACCTGTAAATACCTTGTTTAACCACAGAAGGGCTCACCCCCTGGAGTCCCAAGGAATCCCACAATCCCTTGGGAGCACCTGCACAAAAGGAGGCCTCACAGGCTGGAGAGGCACTCTGGAGACCTGTAATAAAGGACTACGGTCACACATTACCTTGAGCTCACAGTATCTGGTCAAATTCTTTATTCAAGACATTACAACTGGTGACGAGATACAGATGACGAACCCCACCGCAACAATGCAGAGAACCGTGGGGATCCTGGAGAAATTTTGGAGGGAGATGATTGGGAAACCTTCATGGAGCGACTCGATCAATACTTCGTGGCCAACGAGCTGGAAGGGGAAGCGAATGCTGCCAAATGAAGGGTGATTCTCCTCACCGTCTGCGGGGCACCAACGTATGGCCTCATGAAAAATCTGCATGCTCCAGCAAAACCCACAGAGAAGTCATATGATGATTTCTGCACACTGGTCCGGGAGCATCTAAACCTGAAGGAAAGCGTTCTGATGGCGAGGTGCCAGTTCTACACATACAGGAGGTCTGACGGTCAGGAAGTGGCGAGCTATGTCACTAAGCTAAGGCGCCTTGCAGGACATTGTGAATTTGAAGGACACTTGGAGCACATGCTCAGGGACTTCTTTGTATTTGGCATTGGCCATGAAGTAATACTTCGCAAGCTTTTGACTGTAGAAACCCCAACCTTGAGTAAAGCCATAGCGATAGCCCAGGCGTTCATCGCCACCAGTGACAATACCAAACAAATCTCTCAGCACACGAGTGCTGCTGCAAGTACTGTGAACAAAGTAATGTTGTTTTTGAATCGTAACGTACAGGGCAGTACTCACATACCTGCAGCTGCACGTCCGCAGATGTCTCAGAGTCCACCATCAAGGGTGGTGAATGCAAGGCCATTCACACCTTGTTGGCGCTGCGGAGGTGATCATCACTTCCATTCATGCCGCTTCAAAGGATATGTTTGCAAGGGCTGTGGAACATTGGGACACCTACAACGTATGTGCAGGTGAGCTGCAAACCCCGTTAATCCTGTAAACCACCATGTTGCAGAGGAGGACAGATCCACGGTGGATCACGATGAACCAGAGCCTCAGACTGAGGAGGCAGAGGTATATGGGGTGCACACATTTACCACAAAGTGTCCCCTGATAATGCTGAAGGTTGAATTAAATGGACTCCCGGTGTCAATGGAGCTGAACATGGGCGCGAGCCAGTCCATAATGAGCAAAAGGACTTTAGATAAATCGTGGTGCAGCAAGGCCTCAAGGTCAGTCCTGACTCCCATTCATACTAAACTGAGAACGTACACAAAGGAACTGATTCCCGTAATCGGCAGTACTACTGTAAAAGTCTCCAACGATGGAGCGGTGCACAATTTACCACTCTGGGTGGTACCGGGTGATGGGCTCACGCTGTTTGACAGGAGCTGGCTGGGAAAGATACGCTGGATCTGGGGCGACATCCGAGCGCTCTCGTCCGCCGACGACACTTCATGTGCCCAGGTCCTAAACAAGTTCCCCTCGCTGTTCAACCAGGGCATCGGGAAGTTCCAAGGAGCAAAAGTGCAGATCCACTTGATTCTGGGGGCGCGACCCATCCATCACAAGGCGAGAGCGGTACCGTACATGATGGGAGAGAGGGTGGAGATCGAGCTGCACCTGCTGCAACGAAAGGCCATCATTTCGCCGTTCGAATTCAATGAGTGGGCCAGTCCGATTGTTCCAGTCCTTAATGAAGACGGCACAGTCAGAATCTGTGGTGATTACAAAGTAACTATCAATTGTTTCTCCCTGCAGGATCAATACCCGCTACCAAAGGCAGATGATCTATTTGCGACGCTGGCAGGTGGAAAAACGTGCACGAAGCTGGATTTGACCTCGGCCTACATGATGCAGGAGCTGGAGGAATCTTCAAAGGGCCTCACCTGCATCAACACGCACAAAGGTCTCTTCATTTACAACAGATGCCCGTTTGGGATTCCATCAGACGCGGCGATATTCCAGAGGCACATAGAAAGCTTGCTGAAGTCGGTCCCGCGCACCGTGGTCTTCCAGGACGACATCTTGGTTACAGGTCGGGACACAATCGAGCAGCTGCAGAACCTGGAGGAGATTCTTAGTCGGCTTATGTGGAACTCAGGTTAAAATGCTCAAAGTGCATTTCCCTGGCGCGTGAAGTGGAGTTCCTGGGGAAAAGAATCGCGGTGGACGGCATCAGAGAAACATAGAAACATAGAAAATAGCTGCAGGAGGAGGACATCCAGCCCTTCGAGCCTGCACCACCATTCAATAAGATCATGGCTGTTCATTCCCTCAGTACCCCTTTCCTGCTTTCTCTCCATACCCCTTGATCCCCCTAGCCATAAGGGCCATATCTAACTCCCTCTTGAACATATCCAACGAACTGACATCAACAACTCTCTGCGGCAGGGAATTCCACAGGTTAACAACTCTCTGAGTGAAAAAGTTTCTCCTCATCTCAGTCCTAAATGGCCTACCCCTTATCCTAAGACTGTATCCCCTGGTTCTGGACTTCCCCAACAACGGGAACATTCTTCCTGCATCTAACTTGTCCAGTCCCGTCAGAATCTTATATGTTTCTATGAGATCCCCTCTCATCCTTCTAAACTCTAGTGTATAAAGGCCCAGTTGATCAGTCTCTCCTCATATGTCAGTCCAGCCATCCTGGGAATCAGTCTGGTGAACCTTCGCTGCACTCACTCAATAGCAAGAATGTCCTTCCTCAGATTAGGAGACCAAAACTGAACACAATAGTCCAGGTGAGGCCTCACCAAGGCACTGTACAACTGCAGTAAGACTTCCCTGCTCCTATACTCAAATCCCCTAGCTATGAAGGCCAACATACCACTTGCCTTCTTCACCGCCTGTTGTACCTGCATGCCAACCTTCAATGAGTGATGAACCATGACACCCAGGTCTCGTTGCACCTTCCCTTTTCCTAATCTGCCGCCATTCAGATAATATTCTGCCTTCGTGTTTTTGCCCCCAAAGTGGATAACCTTACATTTATCCACAATATTATGCATCTGCCACGCATTTGCCCACTCATCTAACCTGTCCAAGTCACCCTGCAGCCTTTTAGCTTCCTCCTCACAGCTCACACCGCCACCCAGTTTAGTGTCAGCTGCAAACTTGGAGATATTACACTCAATTCCTTCATCTAAATCATTGATGTATATTGTAAAGAGCTGGGGTCCCAGCACTGAGCCCTGCGGCACTCCACTAGTCACTGTCTGCCATTCTGAAAAGGATCTGTTTATCCCGACTCTCTGCTTCCTGCCTGCCAACCAGTTCTCTATCCATATCAGTACATTACCCCCAATACCATGTGTTTTGATTTTGCACACCAACCTCTTGTGTGGGACCTTGTCAAAAGTCTTTTGAAAGTCCAAATACACCACATCCACTGGTTCTCCCTTTTCCACTCTACTAGTTACATCCTCAAAAAATTCCAGAAGATTTGTCAAGCAAGATTTCCCTTTCATAAATCCATGCTGACTTGGACCGATCCTGTCACTGGTTTCTAGATGCGCTGCTATTTCATCCTTAATAATTAATTCCAACATTTTCCCCACTACTGATGTCAGGCCAATTGGTCTACAATTATCCGTTTTCTCTCTCCCTCCCTTTTTAAAAAGTGGTGTTACATTAGCTACCCTCCAGTCCATAGGAACTGATCCAGAGTCGAAAGACTGTTGGAAAATGATCACCAATGCATCCACTATTTCTAGGGCCACTTCCTTAAGTACTCTTGGATGCAGACTATCAAGCCCTGGGGATTTATCGGCTTCAATCCCATCAATTTCCCTAACACAATTTTCTGCCTAATAAAGATATCCTTCAGTTCCTCCTTGTCACCAGACCCTTGGTCCCCTGGTACTTCCAGAATGTTATTTGTGTCTTCCTTCGTGAAGACAGAACCAAAGTATTTGTTCAATTGGTCTGCCATTTCTTTGTTCCCCATTATAAATTCACCTGAATCTGACTGCAGGGGACCTAATCTTTTTCTCTTCACATATCTATAAAAGCTTTTGCAGTCAGTTTTTATGATCCCGGCAAGCTTACTCTCATACTCTATTTTCCTCCTCTTAAGTAAACCCTTTGTCCTCCTCTGCTGAATTCTAAATTTATCCCAGTACTCAGGTTTGCTGCTTTTTCTGGCCAATTTATATGCCTCTTCCTTGGATTTGACACTATCCTTAATTTCCTTTTGTTAGCCACAGTTGAGCCACCTTCCCCGTTTTATTTTTTACACCAGACAGGGATGTACAATTGTTGAAGTTCATCCATGTGATCTTTAAATGTTTGCCATTGCCTATCCACCGTCAACCCTTCAAGTATCATTTGCCAGTCAATTCTGGCCAATTCACACCTCATACCATCGAAGTTACCGTTCCTTAAGTTCAGGACCCTAGTTTCTGAATTAACTGTGTCACTCTCCATCTTATTAAAGATTTCTACCATACTATGGTCATTCTTCCCCAAGGGGCCTTGCACAACAAAATTGCTAATTAGTCCTTTCTCATTACACATCACCCAGTCTAGGATGGCCAGCTCGCTAGTTGGTTCCTCGACATATTGGTCTAGAAAACCATCCCTAATACACTCCTGGAAATCCTCCTCCACCGCAGTTTGGTTCGCCCAATCAATATATAGATTAAAGTCACCCATGATAACTGCTGTACCTTTATTGCATGCATCCCTAATTTCTTGTATGATGCTGTCCCCAACCTCACTACGACTGTTTGGTGGTCTGTACACAACTCCCACTAGCGTTTTCTGCCCTTTAGTATTCCGCAGCTCCACACATATCGATTCCACATCATCCAAGCTAATGTCCTTCCTTACTATTGCATTAATTTCCTCTTTAACCAGCAATGCCACCCCACCTCCTTTTCCTTTCTGTCTAACCTTCCTAAATGTTGAATATCCCTGGATGTTCAGTTCCCTGCCTTAGTCACCCTGGAGCCACGTCTCCGTGATACCAATTACATCATACCCGTTAACTGCTATCTGCATAGTTGATTCGTCCACCTTATTCCGAATACTCCTCGCATTGAGGCACAGAACCTTCAGGCTTATCTTTCTAACACACTTTGCCCCTTTAGAATTTTGCTGTAATGTGCCCCTTTTTGCTTTTTGCATTATGTTTCTCTGCCTTCCACTTTTACTTTTCTTCTTTCTATCTTTTGCTTCCACCTCCATTCTACTTCCCTCTGTCTCCCTGCATAGGTTGCCATCCCCCTGCCATATTAGTTTAACCCCTCCTCAACAGCACTAGCAAACACTCTCCTAGAACATTGGTTCCGTCCTGCTCAGGTGCAGACCGTCTGGTTTGTACTGGTCCCACCTCTCCCAGAACCGGTTCCAATGTCCCAGGAATTTGAATCCCTCCCTTCTGCACCAATCCTCAAGCCATGTATTCATCTGAGCTATCCTGCGATTCCTATTCTGACAAGCACATGGCACTGGTAGCAATCCTGAGATTACTACTTTTGATGTCCTACTTTTTAATTTAGCTCCTAGCTCTCTAAATTCATCTTGTAGGACCTCATCCCGTTTTTTACCTATATCGTTGGTACCTATATGCACCATGACAACTGGCTGTTCACCCTCCCTTTTTAAAATGTCCTGCACTCGCTCCGAGACATCCTTGACCCTTGCACCAGGGAGGCAACATGCCATCCTGGAGTCTCGGTTGCGGCCGCAGAAACGTCTATCTATTCCCCTTGCAATAGAATCCCCTACCACTATAGCTCTCCCACTCTTTTTCCTGTCCTCCTGTGCAGCAGAACCACTCATGGTGCCAAGAACTTGGCTGCTGCTGCTCTCCCCTGATGAGTCATCCCCCTCAACAGTACCCAAAGCGGTGTATCTGTTTTGCAGGGGGATGACCGCAGGAGACCCCTGCACTACCTTCGTTGCACTACTCTTCCTGTTGGTCACCCATTCCCTATCTGGCTTGTACCCTTTTCCTACAGTAAGACCAATTCACTAAATGTGCTATTCACCTCATTCTCAGCCTCGTGGATGCTCCAGAGTAAATCCACCCACAGCTCCAGTACCGCAATGCAGTCTGTCAGGAGCTGCAGGCGGTTGCACTTCCCGTACATGTAGTCGTCAGGGACACTGGAAGCGTCCCTGACTTCCCACATATTACAGGAGGAGCATAACACGTGTCCGAGCTCGCTTGCCATGACTTAACCCTTAGATTAACTTAATTTATCAACAACAATGCTAAATGTTATTTACTGATAAAGAAAAGAAAAAGAAAAACTACTTACCAATCACCAGCCAATCACTTATCCCCTTTTGATTTCTTTCTATTTCTTTTTTGCTTTCTCTCTCTGTTGTAGCTGCACCAGCTGGCCTCCTCGATCTCCCATTCCGCCTCCCGACTCGACGCTGCTGCTCCCCGGACTGACGGGCCTCTTGTAGGCCTCCTCGATCTCCTGCTCCAACTCCCGACACGATGCTGCTGCCCACTGATTCGAAGACAGAGGCAATCAAGAATGCACCGAGACCACAGACGTGACGGAGCTGCGGTCGTTTCTAGGACTCTTGAACTACTTTGGTAACTTCTTACAGGGTCTTAGCACATTGTTAGAACCACTGCACTCTTTACTGTGTAAAGGAGATGAATGGGTATGGGGTAAAATCCAAGAAAATGCCTTTGAGAAAGCTAGGAAACTGTTATGCGCAAACAAATTGCTTGTGTTGTATGATCCATGTAAGCATTTGGTACTAGCACGTAATGCGTCATCATACATTGTCGGGTGTGTATTGCAACAAGCTAATGAATCTGGGAAATTGCAACCGGTTGCTTATGCATCCAGAAGTCTGTCTAAGGCTGAGGGGGCCTACAGCATGATCGAAAAAGAAGAGTTAGCGTGTGTTTATTGGGTAAAGAAAATGCATCAATATCTGTTTGGGCTCAAATTTTAAATGGAAACCGACTATAAGCCACATATCCCTCTTTTCTGAAAGTAAGGGGATAAATATGAATGCATCGGCCTGCATCCAGAGATGGGCGCTCATGTTGTCTGCATACAACTACGCCATCCGCCACAGGCCAGGCACAGAAAACTGTGCCGATGCTCGCTGTAGTCTACCATTGCCCACCACAGCGGTGCTGATGGCACAGCCCGCAGATTTAGTTATGGTAATGGAATCATTCCAGAGTGAGCAATCACCTGTTACCGCCTGACAGATTAGAAGCTGGACGAGCCAGGACCCCTTTACTGTCCTTAGTAAAAGACTGTGTGCTCCACGGGAGTTGGTCTAGAGATGCAGGAAGAAATAAAGCCGTACCAGCGGCGCAGAGATGAAATGTCCATACAGGCAGACTGCCTCCTATGGGGTAATCGGGTCGTGGTGCAAAAAAGGGCAGGGACACTTTCATTAATGACCTCCACAGTACCCACCCAGGCATTGTAATGATGAAAGCGATAGCCAGATCCCACGTCTGGTGGCCCAATATCGATGCAGACTTAGAGTTCTGCGTGCACAAATGTAACACATGTTCACAGTTAAGCAATGCACCCAGGGAAGCGCCACTAAGTTTATGGTCCTGGCTCTTCAAACCGTGGTCCAGGATCCATGTTGACTATGCAGGCCCATTCTTGGGTAAAATGTTCCTTGTGGTTGTAGATGCGTACTCCAAATGGATTGAATGTGAGATAATGTCAGCAAGCACGTCCGCTGCCAATATTGAAAGCCTGTGGGCCATGTTTGCCACGCACGGCCTGCCTGATGTCCTTGTGAGTGACAATGGGCCGTGCTTCACCAGTGCCGAGTTCAAAGAATTCATGACCCGCAATGGGATCAAACATGTCACATCTGCTCCGTTTAAACCAGCATCCAATAGTCAGGCAGAGCGAGCAGTGTAAACAATCAAGCAGAGTTTGAAGAGGGTAACTGAAGGCTCACTGCAGACTCACTTATCCCGAGTCCTGCTCAGTTACCGCACAAAACTCCGCTCGCTCACTGGCATTCCCCCTGCTGAACTGCTCATGGAAAGGGCACTTAAGACAAGGCTCTCATTAGTCCACCCTGATCTACACGAACAGGTAGAGAGCAGGCGGCTTCAACAGAATACATATCATGATCGTGCAAATATGTCACACGAAATCGAGATTAATGATCCTGTATTTGTGTTGAACTATGGACAAGGTCTCAAGTGGCTTCCCTGTACTGTCGTGGCCAAAGAGGACAGTAGGGTGTTTCTGGTCAAACTTTCAAATGGACTCACCTGCAGAAAACACTTGGACCAAACCAAATTCAGATTCATGGACTATCCAGAACAACTCACAATAGACTCTACCTTTTTTTTACCCCCAACACACACACAAGTGGCAACTGACCCAGCGGTTGACCACGAAGCAGAACCCTTCACCTGCAGCAGCCTAGCAGGACTCACTACACCCAGCAGCCTGACAAGGCCAGCTGTGCAGCAGCCCAGCGAGGGCCCAACAAACGACTCACCAAAACCAGCATTTGCACCGAGACGATCAACCAGGGAAAGAAAGGCCCCAGATCGACTTACCTTATAAATAGTTCACTATTGGCTTTGGGGGGGCAGGGGGCGGGGGGGGGGGTGTTGTTATATATGTAAACCTGTAAATACCTTGTTTAACCACCAGAGGGCTCAATCCCTGGAGTCCCAAGGGATCCCACAATCCCTTGGGAGCACCTGTACATAAGGAGGCTACACAGCTGGAGAGGCACTCTGGAGACCTGTAATAAAGGACTACGGTCACACATTAGTTTGAGCATGCAGTATCTGGTCAGATTCTTTATTCAAGACATAACAAAAACAACAAGCCAACTCGGGATCAGCAAAGCAGCTTTACAGATGGCTTAAGGCTACGGTCCAACAAAAAACACATGACCTAAAGAATAGATGGTGGGTGAGAAAGCACAGGTGATTCAGCAGCTGGCCAACAGCCATGATGTGCGAGGATTCTTCACCGCAGTCAAGTCCACCTATGGCCCAAGCACCCAAGGCCCCACCCGACTGCTGGCCAAGAACATCGAGGCAGTCAGGACCCACTGGAAGGAGCACTTCGAAGATCTCCTTAATCGAGACTCTGCCTTTGACATGAGTGTCCTCGACTCCATCCTGCAGCATGCTACCCGCCACCATGTCAGCAAAACCCCAGCCCTGCACGAGGTAGAAAAGGCTACCCGCCAGCTCAAGAACAACAAAGCATCGGGAGCGGATGGAATCCACGCTGAGGCACTAAAATATGGCAGAGAGGCACTATTGGCACGAATGCATGACCTCATTTCTCTCATCTAGAAGGAGGAGAGCATGCCGGGAGAGTTCAGAGATGATGTAATCGTGACCATCTTTAAAAAAGGCGGCAACTACAGAAGAATGTCCCTTTTATCAGCCACTGGGAAGGTCATCGTTAGAATCATCCTTAATCGTCTTCTCCCTGTGGCTGAGGAGCTCCTCCCGGAGTCACAGTGCTGATTACGGGGTACAACGGACATGATTTTTATGGCGCGACAACTGCAAAAGAAATGCAGGGAACACCACCAACTCTTGTACATGGCCTTCTTTGACCTTACAAAGGCCTTTGACACTGTTAACCGCGAGGGACTATGGAGCGTCTTCCTGCATTTCAGCTGCCTCCAAAAGTTTGGCGCCATCCTCTGCCTGCTCCACGACGTCATGCAAGCCGTGATCCTAATCAACAGATCCACCACAGACCCGATCCACATCCGGACTGGGGTCAAGCAGGGCTGCATCATCTCGCCAACCCTCTTCTCGATCTTCCTCGCTGCAATGCTTCACCTCACACTCAACAAGCTCCCCGCTGGAGTGGAACTAAACTACAGAACCAGTGCGAACCTGTTCAACCTTCGTCACCTCCAGGCCAGATCCAAGACCATTCCATCCTCTGTCGTCGAGCTACAGTACACGGACAACACTTGCGCCTGCGCACATTTAGAGGCTGAACTCCAACTCATCATTAACATCTTCACCGAGGCACACGAAAGCACAGGCCTTACGCTAAACATCCGTAAGACAAAGGTCCTCCACCAACCTTACCCGCCACACAGCACTTCTCACCAGTCATCAAGATCCACGGCAGGCCCTGGACAATGTAGACCACTTTCCATACCTCAGGAGTCTATTATCAGCAAAGGCAGACATCGATGTCAATGTTCAACACCACCTCCAGTGCGCAAGCGTAGCCTTTGGCCGCCTGAGGAAGAGAGTGTTCGAAGATCAGACCCTCAAATCTGGCACCAAGCTTTTGGTCTACAGGGCTGTAGTGATACCCATCCTCCTATATGGCTCAGAGACGTGGACCATATACAGTAAACACCTCAAATCGCTGGAGAAATACAACCAATGATGTCCCCACAAGATCCTGCAAATTCTCTGGGAGGACAGACGCACCAACGTTAGTGTTCTCGATCAGGCCAACATCCCAACATCAAAGCACTGACCACACTCGACCAGCTCCTTTGGGTGGGCCACATTGTTCGCATGCCTGACACAAGATTCCCAAAGCAAGCGCTCTACTCCGAACTCCTACAGGCAAACAATCCCCAGGTGGGCAGAGGAAACGTTTCAAGGACATCCTCAAAGCCTCCTTGATAAAGTACAACATCCCCACTGACACCTGGGAGTCCCTGGCCAAAGACCGCCCTAAGTGGAGGAAGAACACGCAGGAGGGCACTGAGCACCTCGAGTCTCGTCGCCGAGAGCATGCAGAAACCAAGTGCAGACAGCAGAAGGAGCATGCAGCAAACCAGACTCCCCACACATCCTTTCCTCCAACGACTGTCTGTCCCACCTGTGATAGAGACTGTAATTCCCGTATTGGACTGTACAGTCACCTGAGAACTCACTTTTCGAGGGACTGTCTATGATGATGATGGATGCATTGGTTTTGACCTTGCAGAATTCCCTAGATTCTAGAACGGTCCCCATGGATTGGAAGGTAGCAAACGTACCCTGCTATTCAAGAAAGGAGGGAGAATGAAAGCACGGAACTATAGACCAGTTAGCCTGACATCAGTAGTTTTAAAAATACCACAATCAATTTTTAGGGATTGGGGTAACAGGGCGCACAGAAAATCATAATAGGATCGGGCAGAGCTCCCACGAGTTTATGAAAGGAGAATTATGTTTAACAAATCTGTTAGAGTTTTTTGAAGATGTAATTAATTGGATGGATATGGGGGTACCAGTGGATGTAGTGTATTTGGATTTTAAGAAGGCATTTGATAAGGTGCCACACAAAAAGTTATTACACAAAATGTGGACTCATGGGATTGGGGGTTATATATTAGCATGGTTTGAGGATTGATTAACAGACAGAAAATAGAGAGTAGGAATAAATGAGTCATTTTTGGGGTGGCAGGCTGTAACTAGTGTGGTACCGCAAGGATTGGTGCTTGGGCCACAGCTATTCACAATATATATCAATGATGATTTGGATCAGGGGAACTGAGTGTTACATATCCAAATTTACTGACAATACAAAGTTAGGTTGGAAAGTAAACTGTGAGGATGATGCAAAGAGGCTGCAAAGGGATATAGACAGGCTAAGTGAGTGGGCAAGAACATGGCAAATGGAATATAATGTGGAGAAGTGTGAAGTTATCCACTTTGTTAGGAAAAATAGAAAAGCAGAATATCTTTTAAATAGTGATTGGGAAATGTTAGTATTCAGAGGGACCTGGCTGTCCTTCCATACGAATCACAGAAAGTTAACATGCTGCAGCAGCAAGCAATTAGGAAAGCAAATGGTATGTTAGCCTTTAATACAAAGGGATTGGAGTATGAATAAAATGTCTCACTACAATTATATAGGGCCTTGGAGAGACCACACCTGGAATTCTCTGAGCAGCTTTGGTCTCCTTGTCTAAGGAATGATATACTTGCCTTAGACAGAGTGCAACGAAGATTCACTAGACTGATTCCTGGGATGAGGGGATTGTCCTATGAGGACCCCTCATCTAAGTTATTGTTAAAGATTATAAATAGCTGAGGCCCAAGCACTGATTCTTGTGATACCCGACAATTCAAAAAGTGACCCATTTATTCCGATTCTGTTTTCTGTTCGTTAATCAATCCTCAATCCAAGATTGAGTAGACTAGGCCTATATTCCCTAGAGTTTAGAAAAATGAGAAGTGATCTCATTGAAACATATAAAATTCTTAAAGGGCTTGACCGGGTAGATGCTGGGAGGATGATTCCCCTGATTGGGAACTCTAGAACCAGAGGTCACAGTCTCAGAATAAGGGGTTGGCCTTTTAAGACTGATGAGAAGAAATGTTTTCAATCAAAGGGTTATGAATCTTTGGAATTCTCTACTCCCGATGTATGTGGATGCTAAGTCATTGAATAAAATCAAGATTGAAATTGATAAATTTTTGGATACCAAGGGAATCAGGGATATGGGGAAAATGTGGGAAGGTGGAGTTGAGTGACAGAGTAGGCTTGAAGGGCTGAGTGATATACTCCTGTTCCTATTTCTTATGTTCTTTTGGAAGAGTCAAGTCTGGAGGAAACAAAGCATAGATGAGGTTTCCGGCAGCAGATAGGCAATATTACAGAGGTGAAAGTAGGCGGTCTTTGTGATAGAGAGGCTATGGAGTCGGAGGCACAAGCCACAGAACCGAAGCAAAGCTCTAGTCATTTCCTGGGCTATTAGCAGCAGTGCTAGTTCTGGTTCCATTCCAGGAGACTGGAGACAATCCGGGAGGGATGAAAGCCCTAGTCCAATGTGAAGTCTGTGATAATTAATATATATGCTTTATCCATCACAATAATAACAGATTACCAGTGTGGTGTTTCATTTTATTCAATACTAGCTCATAGATTCATAGAATCTTACAGCACCGAAGGGGGCCATTCGGTCGTCATGTCTATGTGGACATATTTTGTGAAGTTGTAAGTATAATCAGTTAATTAATACATACTTTCTGTGCTGGTGAAGTGCATGTTACTTCAATATATCAAGAACCCCTTCTGCAGTTGCACCTCGGTTTCCTCTAAAATGGATAAGACATAGAAACATAGAAACATAGAAAATAGGTGCAGGAATAGGCCATTCGGCCCTTCGGTCTGCACCACCATTCAATAAGATCATGGCTGATCATTCCTTCAGTATCCCTTTCCTGCTTTCTCTCCATACCTCTTGATCCCTTTAGCTGTAAGGGCCATATCGAACTCCCTCTTGAATATATCCAATGAACTGGCATCAACAACTCTCTGCGGCAGGGAATTCCACAGGTTAACAACTCTCTGAGTGAAGAAGTTTCTCCTCATCTCAGTCCTAAATGGCCTACCCCTTATCCAAAGACTGTGTCCCTTGGTTCTGGACTTCCCCATCAACGTGAACATTCTTCCCGCATCTAACCTGTCCAGTCCTGTCAGAATCTTATAAGTTTCTATGAGATCCCCTCTCATCCTTCTAAACTCCAATGTATAAAGGCTCAGTTGATCCAGTCTCTCCTCATATGTCAGTCCTGCGATCCCGGGAATCAGTCTGGTGAACCTTCGCTGCACTCCCTCAATAGCAAGAATGTCCTTCTTCAGATTATAAGACCAAAACTGAACACAATATTCCAGGTGAGGCCTCGCCAAGGCCCTGTACAACTGCAGTAGGACTTCCCTGCTCCTATACTCAAATCCCCTAGCTATGAAGGTCAACATACCATTTGCATCCTTCACCGCCTGCTGTACCTGCATGCCAACTTTCAATGACTGATGAACCATGACACCCAGGTCTCGTTGCACCTCCCCCTTTCCTAATCTGCCATTCAGATAATATTCTGCCTTTGTGTTTTTGCCCCCAAAGTAGATAACCTCACACTTATCCACATTATACTGCATCTGCCATGCATTTGCCCACTCACCTAAACTGTCCAAGTCACCCTGCAGCCTTTTAGCGTCCTCCACACAGCTCACACTGCCACCTAGTTTAGTGTCCTCTGCAAACTTGGAAATATTACACTCAATTCCTTCATCTAAATCATTAATGTATATTGTAAATAGCTGGGGTCCCAGCACTGAGCCCTTCGGCACCCCACTAGTCACTGCCTGCCATTCTGAAAAGGACCGGTTTATCCCGACTCTCTGCTTCCTGTCTGCCAACCAATTCTCTATCCACGTCAGTACATTACCCCCAATACCATGTGCTTTGATTTGCCAATCTCTTGTGTGGGACCTTGTCAAAAGCCTTTTGAAAGTCCAGATACACCACATCCACCAGTTCTCTCTTGTCCACTCTACTAGTTATATCCTCACAAAATTCCAAAAGATTTGTCAAGCATGAATCCATGCTGACTTGGACCGATCCTGTTACTGCTTCCAAATGCACTGCTATTTCATCTTTAATAATTGATTCCAACATTTTCCCCACTACTGATGTCAGGCTAACCAGCCTATAATTACCCGTTTTCTCTCTCCCTCCTTTTTTAAACAGTGATGTTACCTTAGCGTGCAGTGTATTCTGGGTAGGTCCGTCTGCCATTAAGCACCAGAATGAAGCCCGAGGATCACAGAATGGGTCCCATTAAGATCATGGCCAAGAAGAATTGCTTTAGGAGTAGGGAATCAAGAAATTGAATTAATTATCACTGTGAGTTTTCTGGTTACAGATTGGGCCCATCTCTGACCTGTGGAAAGTGAAAGTGCACAGGCGCATTGTAAAGCACTTTTTTCTCAGCTTGCCAGTAGTTGTTCCTGGAAGAAGAATCCTCCACTCCAGCAGATTTTCCAGTGATTGCAAAACAGCTAATGATAACAGGCAGGGTGGCCTTTATCAGGATGAATGAATAGTTTTGAGCGTGACTGCTTTTGTTTTTTTAATATTGAACTTTAGGTCAGGCTATATTGACAGCAAAAATATTGTAATATATACACAAGCAGGTTGCTTCTTTATGCAACTCCAGCAGATTAACTTATTTACGCAACCATTATGTGAAATAAACATTTCATTCCTTATCTGCTGTGAGTGAGATTCTGAGCTGGAAGCATGCGTGCATCAGTGCAACACTTGCATGCAGCTCAGCAAAGTACCAGCGGAATCGCCACTGAGTCTGTGGTCGTGGCCATCCAAACCTTGGTCCAGGATCCATGTAGATTTTGCAGGTCCCTTCCTGGGCAAGATGTTTTTAGTGATGGTAGACGCTTATTCGAAGTGGATAGAAGGCATAATCATGTCATCCAGCACGTCCACGGCAACCATAGAGAATCTCAATGTCATGTTCGCGACACATGGTCTGCCTGACATAGTGGTGAGCAACAATGGGACGTGCTTCACCAGTCAGAAGTTTCAGGAGTTTGTAAAATTTAATGGCATAAAACATGTAAGGTCAGCACCGTTCAAGCCTGTGTCCAAAGGGCAAGCAGAACGTGCAGTACCAATTATCAAGCAAAGCATGAGGAGAGTAACCTAAGGGTCACTGCAGACCCGCTTGTCCTGCATACTGCTGAGTTACAGGACAAGACCCCACACACTCACAGGGGTCTCGTCTGCTGAACTTATGATGAAAAGAAGTCTTAAGAACAAGCTATCTCTAGTACACCTGGATTTAAATAATCATGTTGAATACAGAAGACAAAGTCAACAATGGTATCACGATCGCGCAAATGTGTCACGTGAGATTTCTGTTCATGATCCTGTAAATGTGTTGAACTATGGTCAGGGTCCCAAATGGATGGCTAGTACGGTCATGGCCAAGGAGGGCAACAGAGTATTCGTTATTAAGCTCAAGAATGGGCAAACTTGCAGGAAACACATGGATCAGACAAAGCTGAGGCACACAGACGAGCCAGAACATTCGGACGAAGAAACTATCGATGACCAACCAACCTACCAGCAGTCTTCAGAGGACTCAAGGGTCATCAGTGAATCCGGAATTTCCATCACGGACTTGTTCAATAAAAATGGACTTGCAATTTCTGACATGGCCACTGCCACCCCCAACAAGTCAGTCATCCAGCCATCAGCCACATCAAACCCCGCACACTCACCCAAGGCTGGAATCGAACTGAGACGGTCAACCCGGGAGCGCAAAGCACCCGACTGTCTCAACCTGTGAAAGACTGTGATAAGATCTCAGAGGAGGGTATTGTCATGTATGTACATTCTGTTTGTAGCCATCAGATGGCATCATTGTTGGAGGCCACTGAGCAGCATGCACATGGTGCTGCTCAGGTATAAAAAGCCAGCCATTTTTGAGTCAGGCACTTTGGGCTGTAATAAAGCAGAACAAGGTTGTACCTTACTTAGTTAAACAGTACTTGGTTTGAACTTTTATTGCATACTTAACAAGTTGCTGTCAGAGTTGAGCTGCTCCTTCAAAATCTGCACAATAATGGTACCTCGCTGAGTGACTCAGCATCCAAATACATGGAATGGTATGTAATTGCTGTACTTGCCTGATATATACGCACTAAGCTCGCCGGAAAAAGTTAGGGCTTATCCGTTCCAGTGCCATTTTAATGGCATGATAAGCCTTAATTACTACCAAACAACTACTCTGGCACTGAAAATTAACTTTAACAAGTGTGGAGTTTAATTTCTCAGATTTTAATTATTGTTGGAGATTTCAAAAAAAAAAAAATGTTTTTAACCTTTTCTTTCAGTTTCTTTGATTTCTCTCAATCCGACCTTTCTTTCTCTTAATTTTACTTTATGTACCTGATTTGACATTTGAATTCAGTGTTATAACTGACAGTTCTTGGTTTAGACTCTCCACTGCTCATTAATGATTGTCAATATGATTGATTAGGGAGACACACAGTTGCTTGCCTGGTTCACACAGGTCCCAGATGCTTTGTAGAGAGCACTGTGTTTTGATAGTTGTCTGACAGCAACGTCCAGTGCAAAAACCCACAGAGTATCTATAGATAAGTGTAACAAATGTCTGGTGCCATTCGTTTGTCACTAATAGCAAAATTCAGTCCAGTAAAGTTGGAGCCTGAATGCAAAACTGGAAGACATAAGTACAAGGTTAATTAGCCCTGTTATGTATGTAAACTTTATAATAGTGTAAGACTTGCCACTAGGGGGCGCACCTGTTGGAGACCCAAGGGTCACCTGCACACACCATGCAAGCAAGAATAAAAGATTGTTTGCCATGCTGTTTGAGGACTCTGAAGTTTGATTAAAGAGACTAAGGTCATATCAGTTTGAGCATACAGCATCCAGTCTTATGGAGTTATTCTGAACATAACAATTGGCGACGAGGATGGGATCACGAACTTTCATGCGGTTATGGCTGCCATTGGTATTCTTGAGAGATTTGTTGAGGGTGATGATTGGGAAGCCTTCATTGAGCGTCTTGACCAGTACTTTGCTGTTTTCAGAAAGCAAAGGTATTAACAACAACGTTTCGTCCCGCATTTAAAGATGAGCACTAACATTATCTGCATATGACTATGTAATCCGCCACAAACCAGGCATGGAGAACTGTGCGGGTGCCCTCAGTCAGCTACCATACCCACCACCGGGGGGGAAATGGCGCAACCCGCAGACTTGCTTCTGGTAATGGATGTTTTTGAGAGTGAGGGGTCACCCTTCACGGCTCGTCAAATCAGGATGTGGACTAGCCAGGACCCTGTGCTATCACTAGTAAAAAACTGTGTTGTTAATGGGAGCTGGTCGGCTGTTCCCGGGGAAATGCAAGATGAAATTAAGCCGTTTTACCGACACAAGGATGAAATGTCCATCCAATCGGATTGACTCTTATGGGGGAATCGCGTGGTTTTGCCAAAAAAAGGCAGGGAAACATTTATACGGAAACTACACAGTACCCACCCAGGCATAGTCATGATGAAGGCGATCGCCAGGTCGCATGTTTGATGGCCCGGCATTGACTCCGAATTGGAGTCATGCGTAAACGAATGTAGCACTTGCTCATCGTTGAGCAATGCACCAAGGGAGGCCCCACTGAGTCTGTGGTCATGGCTCTCCAAACCGTGGTCCAGGGTCCATGTAGATTTCGCTGGCCCCTTTCTAGGAACGATGTTCCTAGTAGCAGTGCATGCTTACTCTAAATGGATTGAATGTGTAATAAGTTCATCATGTATGTCCACTGCCACCATTGAAAGCCTACGGGCAACGTTCGCCACCCATGGTTTGCCCGACGTCCTTGTTAGTGACAAAGGACCATGTTTCACCAGCTCAGAATTCAACGAGTTCATGACCCACAATGGCATCAAACATGTCAGGTCTGCCCCATTTAAGCCCACATCCAATAGTCAAGTGGAACGGGCAGTCCAAACTATCAAGCAAAGCTTGAAACGCGTGACGGACGGTTCCCGGTTATCTCAGGTTCTGCTCAGCTATCGTACGTGACTCCACTCGCTTACCGGGGTTCCCTCAGCAGAATTGTTAATGAAGAGAGCACTCAAAACCAGGCTCTCCTTAGTCCACTCGGATCTCAATGATCATGTAGAAACCCGGTGTCACCGGCATAACGTGTACCACGATCGCGCGGCTGTATTGCGTGACGTTGAGGTTAATGATCCTGTATTTGTGCTTAATTATGGTCATGGTCCCAAGTGGGTTGCTGGCACTGTTTTAGCCAAGGAGGGGAATAGAGTGTTTGTTGTCAAACTTCTGAATGGACAAACATGCCGAAAGCATTTGATCAGACCAAACTACAATTCACTGACAACCAAGAACAGTTTGAAGAGGACATTACTAACATTGATCCACCAACACACACCCAACCAGCAATCGACCTCGCTGTCAACCACGAGGATAAACTCACCATGCCTGACAGTCCGATCAGACCAGCCGCGCTGCAGTGCAGCAATGATCCGACCAACTCACCCATGCCAGGACTTCAACTCAGGCGATCAACCTGGGAACGAAGAACCTCGGATTGCCTCAACTCGTAAATAACTTGTATCTAAGACTTTGGGGGGAAGTGATGTTATGTGTGTAAACTTTATAATAGTGTAAGACTTGCCACCGGGGGCACACCTGTTGGAGACCCAAGGATCACCTGCACATCCCGTGCAAGCAAGTATAAAAGGTTGTCTGCCATGCTGCTTGAGCACTCTGCAGTTTGATTAAAGAGACTAAGGTCACATCAGTTTGAACTTACAACATACAGACTTGTGGAGTTATTCTGAACATAACAAGCCCAAAGTAAGATCAGTAATTTGTATGTATCCACACAAATAGAGCTATATGGAACAGGCTCTCAATATTGTGAGAATCCAATATTAAAGTAAATATTTAAAAGAATTAATATCTAATTTGGAGTAGAATTGAAGATACAATTGAGAACAGAAATGAGATGATCAAATGTTCTGTAATAGAGTGTGCTGGTATGCTAATGGAAGCTGCAAATTTCATTATTCTGAAGGCAATTAAAGCAAAACTCCAGAATGTTCCCTAGCATGGATGAATAAAGACAAAAGGGAAAAACTGAGGGCAAGGAAAGAGACATACACTAAGTACATGGGCAGCAGAGGAGAGAGCATGACGAGTGAGAATATGAAGACATTAGGATAGAAGTTTTTTTTTAAAGTTAGGAAGGCAAAAAGGATATATGAAATTAAATTCTAAAACATAGAACAAAATAGTAAAATATTCTACAGGCACATAAATAAACAAAGGAAAGTCAGGATGGGAATAGGGCCATGAAGGGATGGATAGGATAATATCACAGGCAGTGATAATGAGATGTCAAAAATATTAAATAATTACTTTGCTTCAGTATTTACCAGGGAGACAGAACAGGTGGACATGACATTGGATGATGAGATTAGAAATCAGATAACTGCATTTAAAATAACTAGAGGAGAAATATTAAACTAATCAAACTCAAAGAGGATAAAAGCCCTGGTCCGGATGGATTAAATCCACGCATTTTAAAATAATCTAGGGAAGAGAAAGCAGATGCATTACTGCACATATTTAACAATTCATTGGACTGGCAGATAGCCAAGGTAATACCTATATTTAGGAAGGGAGATAGAACATGTCCAGGGAACTATAAACCAATCAGCCTAACATCGGTGGTAGGAAAAATAATGGAATTCCTACTAAAGGAGAAAATAGAAGAAAATCTACAAACCAAAACTGTAATAATGAATAGTCAGCATGGATTTCAAAGCAGAAAGTCTTGCTTGACCAACCTCATTGAAGTTTTTGAAGAGGTAACAGAGAGAATAGACAAGGGTAATGCAGTAGATGTAATTTATCCAGATTTTCAAACGGCCTTTAAAAGGTACCACATAATAAACTAATGAATAAGGCCAGAGAATGCACAGTCAGGGGACAAGTAGCAGAATGGTAGTTCCAAGACAGAAAGCAGAGTAGGGGTAAAAGATGGCAGAAGGTGGGTAGTGGTGTTTCTCAAGGGTCAGTGTTGGGACCAATATTGTTCAAAATTTATATTAACGATTTAGACTTTGGAATCAAAAACACAATTTCTAAATTTGCGGATGACACCAAATTGAGGGGATGGTCACTACTGAGAAGAACTGTAACAAATTACAAGATGACATTAATAAACTTGCAAAATGGGCATATAATTGGCAAATGAATTTCAACACAGGTAAATGTGAAGTATTACATCTTGGTAAGAAAAATAGGGAGATCACATATTACTTGGAAAACATGAATCTAAAAGGGATAGAAGAGCAAAGGGATCTTGGAGTACAAATACACAACTCACTAAAAGTAGTGACGCAGGTTAATAAACCTGTAAAAAAAAAGCAAACCAAGCACTAGGGTTTATTTCTAGAGGGATTGAATTGAAAAGTAGAGAAGTTATGCTAAACTTGTATCGAACCTTGGTTAGACCACACTTGGAGTACTGTGTACAATTCTAGTCACCATATTATAAAAAGGATATAGAGGCACTGGAGAGGGTGAAAAACAGATTTACAAGGATGATACCAGAAATATGAGGGTATACCTATCAGGAAAGGATGAACAGGCTGGGTCTCTTTACTCTTGAAAAGAGAAGACTGAGGGGTGACCTGATCGAGGTCTTTAAAATTATGAAAGGTTTTGATAGAGTAGAAACAGAGAGAGTGTTTCCACTTGTGAGGAAGAGCAAAACTAGAGGCCATCAATACAAGATAGTCACCAAGAAATCAACTAGGGAATTCAGAAGAAACTTCTTTACCCAGAGAGTGGTGAGAATGTGGAACTTGCTACCACAGGGAGTAGTTGAAGTGAATAGTATAGATGCATTTAAGGGGAGGCTAGACAAGCATATGAGGGAAAAGGGAATGGAGGGTTATGCTGACAGAGTTAGATGAGGAAAGATGGGAGGAGGCTCGAGTGGAGTATAAACGAGCCTCTTTGGACTGGTTGGGCTGAATGGCCTATTTCTGTGCAGTATATCCGATGAAATCCTTTGAAATGTAAAAAACAAGCGGGGTAAAATGTGCAATGGAGCAAATTTACAATGTCAGCGAAAGGAATAAACTTGAAGCATCTAGGGTTGCCCTTTGTTAATTTTTTGAGATGCTAATGGTTTGGACATTACCAAATTAATCATTAAATCCCAACATTCAGCTAACCTAAAATATAAGGTAAGTCTAAGGCCAAATTCAAATTGTAATAAAAATACTATCGTGGATATATTGTATGGACGTTGAAAGGAATTTGTAAAACATTTGTATCTGAAGTGTTTGCATAGAGTGATCACACAAGGGCACTTTTAAAATCATACATTCATTAACTTAATGTTTAATCCGTTATTATGAAAATGCACCAAATTACCATTTGGAGTCACTATTTAACAGGTCAGCACAGAATATATATACGCAATGCTTTACTTCAAGCCCTAACCAGTATCAAGTAATTACTCAGAGATATTTAAACCCATTACTCACTGTAATACTTGAGCTGACATTAAAAGATGACCAAATTTGCGCAAGGGCTTTTTTCTCAAAAGCTTGGTTTTATGTTTACTAAATGCTTGTTGCCATCTACTGGTGATTTTGAAAATCCCAGCTGAGAAAAACAGTAAGATTGGGGCATCAGAGATTAGCCCAAAAACGTGGCTGGATGAGTTGGTAAAAATGGCCAGATGGTAACCCTGGGTGGTTCTAATGGTTCTAATGGCCTTTTCTTGTTATGGCCTTTGATATTTTGAACGTTCGACCTTTCCATTTTTGGTTGATCAATATTCCTGCATCAGTGCTAATGAATATTTGATCTCTTGACACAGAAACACCAATAATTTGATTTCTACTTGGTCGGGAGAAGGTCGTACAAGACTTTACATATTTTTAAACTAGGAAATCAGAGGGGAGAAATTCAGTCGCGCCTCATTTGGGGCGGTAACCCAGGCGGAGCGCTAACGAAAATGCCAGCACTAAATTTAACCAAGTCATTGCCCATGTGCCGAACTCCGATTTAAATCCAGGGAAAAGCCGAACTTAAATGCGTGGCATAGTAATGTGCCCATTAAAGTTTTCAAAGCACTTTTTCTCAAGCTAAACTCTTATTTCTGTCTGCCACTGCAAACACGGAGGCTCAAGCACCTTGCTGTGTGTAAACATTGCATTGACTGTGACCTCCGACGGAAGTGCTTCCTCATCCCTGTAAGTAGCCACTAGCTAATGAATCTGCAAGCTTATACTGACTGTATTTCCAGACATTGTTCTTGGCAGTCACTAAATGAGGCGGCCGCACCTAATTTTCTGACCGATGAGCAAGCGTGGGCATTGCACCAGGACTGATGTCAGGATCACACTGATCGTCAGCAGCCAGGCGCTACTGGTTTGTGCCCCCGGTGAGCCTCTAATGAATTGTCAGTCGGGCACTTAAAGCTGCACTCCCGGTCGGTAACAACTTACGCCCTCATTAACGCCCCCTCTGGCCGTTAGCTAAGGCGGTAGGCAACCGAAAAGCCAGCCCCAAGGTTTTATAAGAGTGCTGCTCAATTGCTGAGAAATTATTTCAGGGAATTTTTAGAGGACCAGACAAGTGGAATCAAAGACCGGCTGAAAATGTTGTCTACTTTTAAATGTTTATACTTCTTATAAGAAATGTGAGGGGGTGAAATTTCCCTTTTGTGTGCCTCCCGTTAGCGACTTCTGTGCCAGGCATCGAATATCCGGCCTTGGAGAGGTTACCGCGCCCAATCGGGCGATAGCCAATTTCGGCCCCTTTGTCGTTTAAAAGAAGGCTAAATTAGAAAACCATTTTGTGTTCCATTCTCATCAGGTTGGACATGTTTTACATGGTGCTGAACTCTGTATCTTTTCCTTCGTCTTGTGCGTTTCTTTGGTTGAATTCCTATGGATTTGCAGACTCTTGAAAAACGGTTGCCTTTACAGTACACCCAACTGACCACACCTTTGGTGGATGGGTCTTCACCATCATGGTTAGAGTATGTGGTTTTGGGCTTGGCATTGGCAGTAAATCTGCCTTGTTTAGTTGGACACGGCAGCTCCAGCTGTACAGTTAGCTGCCCCATTTTTTCCTGTACATGTTCGTCTGATGCCCAGTTTCTCAAAAAGGCATCTAACTGGTTAGTTCGAGTTGTTTTTGGATCCCTTTAAACTTGCATCCGCAACTTTGCTGACAAAGACCATTGAAATGTCTGTTTGAAACTTCTCAAGTCTTGGGCATTGTGCAATTGCTGCCAACCAGCAAACTTTGCAATGATTTATTTGGTATCAGAGATGAAAAAAGATGCTTCTTTGAATGAAAAATATATAATAAGCTATAAAAAGAACCAGAGTTCTGATGAAAGAGCATCGACCTGAAACGTTTCTCTGTTTTTCTCTCTCCACAGATGCTGCCTGTCCTACTGAGTATTTCTAGCATTTTCTGTTTTTATTTCAGATTTGCTGCCTCTGCGGTATTTTGCTTTGTAGAAAAGGAAACTGTGGGGATGATTTTGACACTTGGATCACCACTGGTCGCTCGCATTGCAAGCAAAGAGGCGGACAAGATTTTGAGGCCCGGCCCCATTTACAACGAACCAGTGAGCTGTGAGGTGACAAATGCATCTCCTGGTGAAGCTAGGTTTGCCCCGTAGTCTCCTGGAATGGGGCATGGATCTCTCGGGCTCTGTGGCTTTAAATTTCCCGCTGTAGTAACGGCATCGTCGGCTGCTGCTACACGGAGCTGGTGTGTGTTGAGAACGATCAGGAGTCCGGGGTGGGGGGGGGGGGGGGGGCGGCGGGCGGAGGAGGACAGAGAGAGAGAGATTGGGGAATGGGAGTCAGTCACGGGGTGCAGAGGGATGGAATGGGGGGTTGGGGGATTGGAGAGGAGATGGTGACTGTGAAAGGGGGACAGGAGAATGGGTTTTGGAGATGGGGTTTGGACAGGGGGAGAGAGGGAGACTGGGGAATGACTGTTGGGGGATGGCCAGAGAGGGAATAGGGATTGGGGAAGAGAGGCAGACTGGGAAACGGAACTGGTTTTGGGGTTGGGGGCTGAGGCGGGGGAGATTGTGGGATAGAAGGAGAATGGGAATAGAGACCAGCGATAGGGGATCGGGTGAGAAATGGAGACTGAAGGTTGTGGCAAACGGGGCTCAGGCAGTGGGGAGAGAAGAAGAATCGGGACTGGGGGTCAGAGATTGGGACTGGGGTGGGAGAGATGGAGACGTGATTGATGGGGTGAATGTGGGGACCAGCATGCTCTGCAAAGCTGGGAATAGCATCTGCAGGAACGTGGTGCGTGGGAGTGGCAGCGAGAGAGAAGCGGCCAGTAAAAGGTTGAGTAAAACCTGGGAACCTGACTGTAGGTAAATCATGAAAAATTGTTTGCACTAGTGAGTAAATGGGGAACATGGAGATGCAGACTGGAAGAAACGGGATGTGAGGGAGAAAGAAGGTTCTTAAACTGAGGACTATTAATTCATTGGATGCTTCACCACAAATGGCTATTGAGATGGAGACTCAAATAGCATTTAGAAACATAGAAAATAGGTGCAGGAGTAGGCCATTCGGCCCTTCGACGCTGCTCCACCATTCTATATGATCATGGCTGATCATGCACTTCAGTACCCCATTCCTACTTTCTCTCCATTACCCCTTGATCTCTTTAGCTGTAAGGATCACATCTTACTCGCTTTTGAATATATCTAATGAACTGGCCTCAACAACTTTCTGTGGTAGAGAATTCCACAGGTTCACAATTCTCTGAGTGAAGAAGTTTCTCCTCATCTCGGTCCTAAATGGCTTACTCCTTATCCTTAGACTGTGACACCTGGTTCTGGACTTCCCCAACATTGGGAACATTCTTC